>NC_089822.1:263488023-263570523 GCF_035046505.1 Tiliqua scincoides
ATCAATCAAAGCAGGAAGGTATAATTTGAACAGGGTGGTAAAGCTTCCAGAACCCACCACAGCCTTATGATTTATACATTACAAATATTTATAGGCCATCTTTGAATAAGAATCTCCAAAGCAGCTCATAGAGATCAAAACACAATACAAATTTTAAACAGCATCTATTAAGAGGAAAAAGCAGTTGCAAAAACACTTTAAAAATAGAAAAGAAGAGCCCTGCTGGACACAACCACAGGTCTGCAGAGCCCAGCCTCCTGCTTCCAGCTTTGGCCAGACAAGAGGGCTCAGGGGAACCAAGGCAGATCGTCTTGGCCAGCAGTCCTCTCTTGTTGTTGCTTCTAATTTCAAAAGAAATCCTGAACCTAGAGGTTCCACACAGCTGTTGTGACTAGTAGTAATGGATACAACCTGATCCCAAGGAACTTTCCCACTGCTTTTAAAGCTATCTGCTTTGAACCACCATCACATCTTGTGGCCCTGAATTCTGTGAGTCAAAGCTAATAATTTCGGCAGTTGTGGTGACAGAGAAGGCAAAATGTCCACCAAGGCTCACTGGAGAAGGGCTGCCTTGTCTGCCGCCCACCTTCCATCTCAACAAGAACACAGATTAGGCAGCTTAGCCTGGTCTCCACCCCCAGCAGGATGAGTTGGTAGGAATCCAGCCAGTGCTAGAGTGGGCAGTGCCACTGTAGCTGGGGAAGGCCAGGAAAAGTTTTGAATGCATTGCCACAGAAGGGGGGGATGTGAAGCAGCACAGCAGGGAGAAAGGTTCAATCTCGTCCAGTTCTGGTCAATGCATCTCAAAAAGAATGTAGTGGAAATGGAGAAGGTGCAGAAGAGAGCAACCAAAATGATGGGGCACCTTCCTTATGAGGAAAGGCTGCAGCGTTTGGGGCTCTTCAGTATAGAAAAGAGGCACCTGAGGGGGGACATGATGGAGACATACAAAATTATGTAGGGGATGGACAAGGTGGACAGAAAGGGGATCTTTTCCCTCTAACACAACTTCAGAAACAAGGAACATCCACTAATATTGAGTGTCAGGAGAGTGAGGGCAGACAAAAGAAAAACATATCTTTACCTAATGTGTAATTAGTCTGTGGAACTCCTTGCTACATGATGTGGTGATGGCATCTGGCCTAGATTCCTTTAAAAGGGGAATGGACAAATTTCAGGTGGGAAATTCCATCACAGGCTATAAGCCATGATGGGTATGTGCAACCTCCTGCTTTTAGGCTACCTCAGAATGCCAGATGCAGAGGAGGGCACCAGGGTGCAGGTCTCTTGCTGTCCCGTGTCACTGTGAGGTACAGGAAGCTGGACTAGATGGGCCTATGGACTGATCCGGCGGGACTCTTCTGAAGTTCTTATGTTAAAACGATGACATAAAAATTAAGTGGAAATGTTTCGCTAAAGGGATAGCTGCATTATTATTTTGGGTTTGGATCGCTTACCCCAGCAAAAGGCAGAGGCCTCTTCATCCGGTCCCTGAGCATCGGGCACCCACGGATCTTCCCCTCGTTCCAGCTGGGCAATGAGGTCAGGCTTGGCAGCTGGAAATCGCCCTTGGGAAGGAGAAGAGAACATTAAGTTCAGCTGAAGGTCCATGAACCCTCAGAGCTCTCCTTGTGAAGGCAGAGAAGAAACCAAAGGAGTGAAATCATTTTTGGACAGCAGGGCTCGGCAAGCTTCTTCTGGACCATGGCCAAAGGCCGCGTCTGGGAGTGGAGAGTGAGCTGCGTTCATCCCTATATCTAATAAATGGAGGGAAGAATAAAAAACCCAACTAACTCTGAATGTTTGTTTTACTTAAGTAATAAATACTGCAAATTTTATTATTACAAAGCAGAGCTTCTAATTTGAATTAGACACACATTTTAAATTATGGATGGTAAGTGAAGGAGAACGCCTGGCAGTTTAGCTATACATTGCGCCACAAGTAGGAAAGACAAGAAAGACACACAACTGTGTGGCAGATAAAACTCAGCCATTTCCGAGGAATCCAAATGGAGGGTGTACATCCCTGCTCCAGCTTCTCAATGTCCCTCTTAAAATGTGGGGCAAGAACAGGTCACAGCATTAACAATGACCAGCCCTTAAACCTCCTCTCTGGAAAATGATTTCCGTTCTTCCTCTCCCCCCCCCCCATGACCACAGTCATGCACACAGTCCAGTTTAGGCCTGCAGGCTGCACTCCTTTTCCTTCCCACAGGATACAGTGGGATTTACTTCTGAATAGACGTGCACCGAATCCTGCTCCACCAGTTTCTGGATGCAGTTCAGTTCAGCTCAAGTTCATGCAGGAGGCTGATCCATCTGGCTTGGCTCTGTGAGTGCTGCACCCCCCAAGCAGTGGCCACTTGACCCTGATTCCGTCTCGTGTTCCACACTTTGTGGGCGCTTTGCAAGCCAAGCTGGCTCAACCTGTTTCATGCTGCTGCTCCAGGCTGCTGGGCTCACCTCCCTCTGCTCCTTCTCAGAGCATTTTGGAATCTTGCCTTGTTGCATGAGAGCTGATGCTGGGAGTCCCAGTTAAGTTTGATCTCGGTGGTGCAGAGCCTCATGACTCGTGAGTAGCGCACTCCGTCAAGCATAGCAAGCTGTAAACTTCTCATATTGTGTTCTGAACAAACCTCAGAATCACAGGGCCTGAATCACAGAGAGATGAATGTAGGAGTTTTCAGGAGGAGGTGCTCTCCCCCCCATGAGCTTGGCAGCAGAAGTGCCATCAGTGTCCCAGTTATGTGCTGAATGGGTTCACCCTGTGCTTAGTGGAAGGCTTTCACCCCATGATCATGATATCGACTCCCCCCTGCCTTGTAGCTGCCATATATCAAGGAAGAAAAGGGGAGGGAGGCACAGCACGGTCTTTGGGGCTGGAGCCTTCCACTGGCTTTGGGGCCTCACAGGGCTGGGTGGTGTTGTTTAGCAGACCAGATGCAGCTCATGGGCCGTAGGACGCCACTTCCTGTTTCAGAGGAAGGGAAAAAGTCTTCCTGAAAATGAAAAAGGCTATTTGGCCACATGAAGAAAGGAGCCCACTTACCCACAGAGGCCACATTCCGGTAATTCTCCAGCATGACTTCCCTGTACAAGGCTCTTTGGTCTGCATCCAGCAGAGCTGCCTCTTTCTCAGTGAAATGCATGGCCACATCCTTGAAAATCACCAGACCCTGCAAGAACAAAACACCCTCAGACAGTGTCCAGGACCCCAGACCTTCCTCCGCATCTCTGGCACAGGCAGGAAATGAGTGGCTCCCAACCCAGACAAGACATGCACACTTCCCTGCCTCACCAGAAGAAGCCTGCAAGTATTTTCAGGCATCAAGTATAATCTTTTCCTAATCATGGATCCAGATAGTTTTTTGAGCAGTTTAGTCTCCACAGAATGGATAAAAACACTTGGGGAAAGCTGAACAAGGAAGTTGGGCATTTGCTCCTCTCATTGGCACTTTGTGTGCACTTCTGCCTACATGGCTGCTGTCAGGAGGGAAGATTTCAGATGATTTGCTAGGAGAGGACAGTTCTCATCAATATCCTGTTGAGGCTTTCCAGGAGGGAGGCCTTATTCTTCAGTGATGGGCAGCCCAGTCCTCACCTGCACGGGCACAACCAAGACCTGCGCAGCAGCCAGCACAGGTGAGGAGGCAGCTAGAGGGGAGTTTTTCCTGTTACCACAAGTAACATCCCAGCCAGTCCTATGGGGTTACTTGAATCTCCACCAGCTATATAGCTAGCAGACGTCCAAGCATCCTAGTGTAACACTGGCTCGCCCTGGGGAGAGGTCAGGATACGGCAGAGGAGACATCTGCTGATCCTGCCCCCCTCCCAGGCCCAGTTCAACCACCCCCAATCTGCCCCTGCCCAGAAACACCCCCTTCCACTGCTGGAACTTTCACCACCCTCCGAAAGCCGCTGCACCGCTCTGCAGTGTACGTACCTCTGCCAGTGGCCTGGATAGAACACCAGCAGGGTACCAGGCCCCCCCCCCACCGGCCAGGCCTGCCTACTCTTATGGTATTGCATATCTTCCACATGGCACATTTACAACACCTTTGGCCAGTGCAGGGACCGCTACAGGCACAATTTAGGATTGTTCTGTCAATCTGTGAAATCTCCAACTAGTGTCCAGGATTTCAGCCAAGCCAGGCCCTGCCTGGGACTCTTGGGGTGTAGCTGCCAATCAGAGTACACAGCCTGGGACAGGCAGACTGAGGGTCTGACTCCATATCTCAGCCTCCTATGCATGAAGCAGAGTATTCCTGCCTTGGATGGTGAACGTGGATTTGTCGTGGAAAACTTTGCAGCAGGAGGTGTGTAGCTTCCTGTTAAGGCTACAGACCTGCTGAAGACAATACTGCTTGGACCAGTAGACCAGAATGGTTCTCATGCATTTAGCACAAATCTGTCAGGACCCACCGGAAACGATGTCATGACCGGAAGTGACATCATCAAGCAGGGAAAAGTTTTAGCACTCCTAGGTTGCACCCTACCCACAATTACCCAGCAGTAAGTCCCATTTACTATCATTGTAAAGTGAATATACATAGTAGCTTCTTAAAAGTACAGGTCTGTCACATTTCCCCAAATGCAGTCACATCCCAGGGGAGCATCAAGTCTAATATACTAAAAATAAAATATTGAAATGAATGGGGACCCACCTGAAACTGGCCTAGTGGGTCCTTACTCACAGTTTGAAAAACTACCATAGCCTTTCTAGAACTCCTTTTTTTTCAACTTCCTTCCATTTCTGCCCAACCCACAGGTGTGCCTGTTTGATCCTTGTTGTGCAGATGCAGCATTGGGCAGAAATGACTTAATCTTAATTTTTTCCATTGAGATATCTGATAAATCAACATTTTAAATGTTCACAGTGGCCTTTTGCTGTATTGTCTGTAAGCGGCAAAAGACTTTTACACGTGTTGCAACTGTCCTGCTCGTGGTTCCCCACCACAAAACTACCAATGTGCTCCTAAAACTCCATACCTGAGCTGGATCTGCGGTACCCATTTGGAAGTCCGAGAGAGGAATTGCTGATCCACACTGAATCCGGGTTGCCAGTCTGCAGTCTGTGGGAGCAGAAAGAACAAGGCATGTCAGGGCTGGGTCTTCTCAGCATCACGTCCTGTCCCAAAGCCTGGAAGGCAGAAGACTGAGACATTCTGGAGTGAAAGTCTCAAGGGGAGGTCTGGATTTTGGCTCCTCTCTTCCCCAACCTCTGAAGAAATTCTGGCATTAGGTGTTGTGTTGGAAAATGTGTGATAGAACCAGAGGTGGCCCATCAATGGCTTTCTTGCCCACTATTAAACACCCCCCACTCCAACTGCTACCATCTTTGTGGTTGTGTTCATTGGTGCAGCCATTTCTAGGAAGTTTCCCCAGAGAGAATCTGTGCTCAGGACAGAGGATTGTCCTCTCCCTCCCTCCTCCAGCTCAGGGAGGTACACAGGCGAGCCACTCCCCCCTCCCCAGTGCAACATGCCAGGTACTCTGAATGCACCCAAGGGAAGAGCCTCCCCTCCCCCCTGCACTATTCCTGGGTGTCGCACAGACCACCCACCTCTGCAGCCACAGACTCTCCTCCAGTGCAGAGTGCAAAGGGAAGATCCTGCCTGTGCTTGGGGGTAGCAAAGCAACCAGGTCCTTCTCCTTTGCCAGCCTTCGCGAAGACCTCTTCCAAGGAGGCAAGAGAGGCGGAGCATGAGTCCCAGGGATTCTTGAGCACTGCCCTCCCCCTGGATCCAGAGCATGCTGGGAGGTGTAGTTCTTTGTTGCTTTTGTCAAAGACACTCACACTACCTTTGCTGCAGGCTTTGGGGAGGGAGGAGGCTTCTGGGTGCACCTGATGCGTTGCCACCCCTGGACCCAGTGCAAAGGAGGACGAGCTCTGGGTATTGTTTTGGGGTGCAGAAGGGAGAGAGGCAGGTTCAGCTCTCTGCCTCTCCTGGTAATCTGGCCAGAGATGCTCAGGGGGTCTTCTCTGCAGCCTTGGGGAAAGGCTTGCCCACCCTTGTCACCACCCTCCTGCAATCTGTTTCATCCTCTCCCCTCCCCCTTTGCAAAGACGCCAAAAAGAAGCTCTCTACCCCCTGATAAAATCCCTCTCCGAGGACCTGCCTCCCTGCCCTGTTTGGGGGCCACCCACAGACATCTGACTGGACTTGACAAACCTTGAGTCTGATCCAGTCAGAGTTCTTACATTCTAATATAGAAGAAGAGAAGTAAATGAACTCTTGGCCCAGTAATGTAGAGCCTCCATGGACAGCAGCAGTATACCACTGAGGACAAAGATGCTGCTTTGGGGCTTCCTGGTGGCCACTGTTGGAATGCTGCTGACTCCATGGGTCTTTGGACGGATCCAGAAACAGCCTCGCTGCTGTTTGCATGTTCCCCTCTCCTCCGCTTCATATATTTTCTCCCCAATGACTCTTCACCTTCTCCTTGAGATCTCAGAATCTGCTCCATTGCTCCAATGCCGGGAAGGGAGGGAGAGAGGGACATGCCATTTCCCTTCTCCAAGGACAGAGTGGAGGGAGGTGGGACAGAAGGAAAAACTGACTTCATTTTTTAAACATCCTCCCATCTCACACTCTGGCCCTTCTCTAGGAATCAGAGCATCTGCTCCCCTCTCTTCTTCCCCCCTCTGCCCCTCTCAGAGTCAGATCTGCTTGCTTTCCTAACTGAACCGGAAAAGGGTTAAGGGAACAGAAAGTTTCTAGAGTGGGGAGAATGAGAAAGACTCTTTCCTGTGAAATTCTCCCCCCCCCCCCCCCGATTTCTCTCTCCAGCCTTGGACCTTGGCTCAAAAGAGCAAGGCTCCAGGTGAAGCTGCCCCCCCCCCTTTTCTGACGGATCTCCTGGCCTTGTCAATAGCTGCGTGACAGGCAGAAGGCCTCCAGGGGAAGCTCTCCTTGCAGCTGGACCTGCAGTGACAAAAACACTTCAGAGCGGTCAAGGTGTCAGTGAATAAGCACAGAGCAAGTAAAGACTGTTGCCTTCCCTTCCGCTGGAAGCATCTAGCTGGCCATGGTTAGGAGCCAACTCCTGCAGGAGATGGACTCTTGGTCTGATTCCACAGGGTGCTTCTTATCTTAATCTAGTTCTAGTCAAGTCTGTTCTCCTGCTGTTCTTCTTTCCTCAATTTCTGGAGAGAAAGTTCCATCACAGGCTACAAGCCGTGATGGGTATGTGCAACCTCCTGATTTTAGAAGTAGGCTACCTCAGAATGCCAGATGCAGGGGAGGGCACCAGGATGCAAGTCTCTAGCTGTCCTGTCACTGTGAGATACAGGAAGCTGGACTAGATGGGCCTATGGCCTGATCCAGCGGGGCTCTTCTCATGTTCTTGTGTTAAATGATGACATAAAACTTAGAACATAAGAACATAACAACATAAGAACAGCCCCACTGGATCAGGCCATAGGCCCATCTAGTCCAGCTTCCTGTATCTCACAGTGGCCCACCAAATGCCCCAGGGAGCACACCAGATAACAAGAGACCTCATCCTGGTGCCCTCCCTTGCATCTGGCATTCTGACATAACCCACTTCTAAAATCAGGAGGTTGCGCATACACATCATGGCTTGTACCCCGTAATGGATTTTTCCTCCAGAAACTTGTCCAATCCCCTTTTAAAGGCGTCTAGGCTAGACGCCAGCACCACATCCTGTGGCAAGGAGTTCCACAGACCAACCACATGCTGAGTAAAGAAATATTTTCTTTTGTCTGTCCTAACCCGCCCAACACTCAATTTTAGTGGATGTCCCCTGGTTCTGGTATTATGTGAGAGTGTAAAGAGCATCTCCCTATCCACTCTGTCCATCCCCTGCATAATTTTGTATGTCTCAATCATGTCCCCCCTCAAGCGTCTCTTTTCTAGGCTGAAGAGGCCCAAACGCCGTAGCCTTTCCTCATAAGGAAGGTGCCCCAGCCCCGTAATCATCTTCGTCTCTCTCTTTTGCACCTTTTCCATTTCCACTATGTCTTTTTTGAGATGCGGCGACCAGAACTGGACACAATACTCCAGGTGTGGCCTTACATAGATTTGTACAACGGCATTATAATATTAGCCGTTTTGTTCTCAATACCCTTCCTAATGATCCCAAGCATAGAATTGGCCTTCTTCACTGCCGCCACACATTGGGTCGACACTTTCATCGACCTGTCCACCCCCCCCCCCAAGATCTCTCTTCAGATCTGTCACAGATAGCTCAGAACCCATCAGCCTATATGTAAAGTTTTGATTTTTTGCCCCAATGTGCATGACTTTACACCTACCGCCATTGAAGCGCATCTGCCATTTTGCTACCCATTCTGCCAGTCTGGAGAGATCCTTCTGGAGCTCCTCACAATCACTTCTGGTCTTCACCACTCGGAAAAGTTTGGTGTCCTCTGCAAACTTAGCCACCTCACTGCTCAACCCTGTCTCCAGGTCATTTATGAAGAGGTTGAAAAGCACCGGTCCCAGGACAGATCCTTGGGACACCGCTTTTCACCTCTCTCCATTGTGAAAATTGCCCACTGACACCCACTCTCTGCTTCCTGGCCTCCAACCAGTTCTCAATCCATGAGAGGACCTGTCCTCTAATTCCCTGACTGTGGAGTTTTTTCAGTAGCCTTTGGTGAGGGACCGTGTCAAACGCCTTCTGAAAGTCCAGATATATATTGTCCACAGGTTCTCCCACATCCACATGCCTGTTGACTTTTTCAAAGAATTCTATAAGGTTTGTGAGGCAAGACTTACCCTTTCAGAAGCCATGCTGACTCTCCCTCAGCAAGGCCTGTTCGTCTATGTGTTTTGAGATCCTATCTTTGATGAGGCATTCCACCATCTTACCCGGTATGGATGTTAGGCTGACCGGCCTAGTTTCCCGGGTCCCCCCTCTTTCCCTTTTTAAAGATAGGGAAGATAGGGTATCTCCACACGGGGCCCGCAGCTTAATTCCAGCTTCGCCGCAGCTTCCCCAATTACTGCCATTGGACAGCTGGGTTTCTCCTTAGACAAAGGCCCCCCCACCGGTTGGGCTTTGTTCTCCCTGGTTCCTTACACCATCTGGATGGTCACGTCTCTCCTGACAGTGATCCTCAGATCCTCTCAGGCCCACAGATTTTGGGAAGAAATTGTTTTCAGGAGCCCCTAAAAACACGTCTGCTCACTTGCTGCTTGCCCCTCCTCCCTCATTTCTACTCAATATTGACATACAGCTGGGGCCTCGATATCCGTGGAGTCTGGATCTGGCTCAACGCAGGTCCCAAGGGCCTGCCTGGAGCAACATGTGGCACCACCCAAGTTCTCCAAAGGGGACACAGCTGCAGTCCCCTTTGGAAGGCTTAAAAGGGCCAATTGAGGATTTCATCATCTGCAGATTTCAGGATCCACGGACCCCAGAAAGTATCCCCTGCAGATACCAAGGCCCCATGTGTACATCTTCTGCTGAATACAGCGACAACCAAGTTTCATGATTTTGGTACCCAGAACTACTGAGTGAGTGGAGGTTCTTTTCTCACTCAAAGCACTGATGTGGTTCCGTTCCTACTTTGCTAACTTGCTGTGTCTTATAGGTTACTGCAGTGGTTCTCAAACTGTGAACTTGTGGCCCACCAGTGGGTCATGACCCAATTTCTGGTGGTTCATGAAGCTGACAGGGCAGATTAGGGTATGTGCATCAAGGGTTAAAAAACTGCTTCTGGGGGCAGCACTGATGCCCAATCACCATTAAAGCCACAGAAGCTTCAATAGCTGGCAAAGTGATAATTTTTTAGGTGGTAAAGTTTGGGAACTAGTCCTCTATAGTGAAAGCTCTCACCCCAGTCCTAAATTCTATGGCTTCACCCCGTGTGGGTTCAGATCAGATACTTTATTAACGGTCATCCGACCAGCTAGTCACAAATCAACACAACAAAATACACAAAATTAAAACCAACATCCCTTTACACATATATAAAATCATAAAATCATCAGTTTATACTCTCGATTGCGTGTGGGTTCTTTGATTCAATATCAGGTTCTCCGACTGAAGTGCTTTCCCCATTTGGTGCATTTCTAGGGTTTCTCCCCTGTGTGGGTTCTTTGATGCACAGTCAGGGTTGAGTTATGACTGAAGCTCTTTCCACACTCCAAGCATTTATAGGGTTTCTCCCCTGTGTGGGTTCTTTGATGCACAGTCAGGTTTGAGCTCTGAGTGAAGCTCTTTCCACACTGCAAGCATTTATAGGGTTTCTCCCCTGTATGGGTTCTTTGATGTCCAGTTAGTGTTCGACGGTCAGTGAAGCTCTTTTCACACTTGGAGCATTTATAGGGTTTCTCGCCTGTGTGGGTTCTTTGATGCACTGCCAGGTATGAGCGCGTACTGAAGCTCTTTCCACACTCTAAGCATTTAAAGGATTTCTCTCCTCTGTGGGTTCCTTGATGCACAGCCAGGTATGATCTCCGACTGAAGCTCATTCCACACTCCAAGCATTTATAGGGTTTCTCCCCTGTGTGGGTTCTTTGATGCACAGTCAGTTTTGAGCTCTGACTGAAGCTCTTTCCACACTCCAAACATTTATATGGTTTCTCCCCTGTGTGGATTCTTTGATGCACTGCCAGGTATGAGCGCATACTGAAGCTCTTTCCACACTCTAAGCATTTACAGGGTTTCTCTCTTCTGTGGGTTCCTTGATGCACAGCCAGGTGTGATCTCTGACTGAAGCTCTTTCCACACTCCAAGCATTTATAGGGTTTCTCCCCTGTATGGGTTCTTTCATGTACAGTCAGGCTTGACCTCTGACTGAAGCACTTTCCACACTCCCAGCATTGATAGGGTTTCTCCCCTGTGTGGGTTCTTTGATGACCAGTTAGTGTTCTATGGTCTTTGAAGCTCTTTCCACACTCCAAGCATTTATAGGCTTTCTCCCCTGTGTGGGTTCTTTGATGCTCAGCCAGGTGTGATCTCCGACTGAAGCTCTTTCCACATTCCAAGCATTTATAGGGTTTCTCCCCTGTGTGGGTTCTTTGATGCACAGTCAGGCGTGATCTCCGACTGAAGCTCTTTCCACATTCCAAGCATTTATATGGATTCTCCCCTGTGTGCGATCTTTGATGCACAGTCAGGTCTGATCTCCTACTGAAGCTCTTTCCACACTCCAAGCACTGATGTGGTTTCTCCCCTGTGTGGATTCTACGATGCACAGGCAGTTGTGAGCTCCAACTGAAGCTCTTCCCACACTCCAAGCATTTAAATGGATTCTTCCCTGTGTGTGTACTTTGATGTCCAGTTAGTGATCTACGAACTGTGAAGCTCTTTTCACAATCCAAGCATTTATAGTGTTTCTTCCCTTTGTGGGTTCTATGATGCCATGTCAGGCTTTCATTCCAACTAAAGTGCTTTCCACACTCCAAGCATTTATATAGCTTCTCTCCTGTGTGGGTTCTTTGATGAAAAGTCAAGTCTGTTTTCAGACTGAAGCTCTTTCCACACACCAAGCATTTATAGCTTTTCTCCACTGTGTGGGTTCTTTGATGCACAGTCAGGGTTGCACTTTTACTGAAGCACTTTCCACACTCCAAGCATTTATACTTCTTCACCCCTGTGTAGTTTCTTTGATGCCTTCTCAATTTAGATTTACTCCTCATAGTTTTTGCACCTTGAGAGCCTTGTTCCTCGCTCTCTCTGTTTTCTTTTTCTCTTTCTACCAGGAAGACATTTCCACCCTGAAAATCTTCCCATTGATTTCTCCATTTCCCTGTCCATCTTTGCTCCTTCTTCTCTGTTCTGCCTTGTTCTCTGAAGGTCACTTTTTGGACAACATGCATGACAGTTTCTGAAGACACCCGGTGGGGCTGCCCCTGATCCTCATTATCTTTTCTGCTGCTTCCTGGAAAAAAAGAAAATATTTTCAGCAAGGGAATAGAGAAATGGCATGTCTAAGTCCTTGTCCTCAGAGGCATTCTGTGTATATATCCAGCCACTATTTGTAATTCGTTCTGCTTGTGGAATTCAGGGTTTTCGTGGCAAGCAAAGCAGAATCTTGCCAACCTCTGCCCAGTCCTTGGTTAGATCAGTATTTTTGTTTACTGATTCACTGATGAGTTTTTATTGTTCTAGTGCACTGGTTCCCAAACTATGGGCCACAATATGATTTTTGATGAGTTTGTCAGCTTGTCATTTTTAGTAACTGACAAGCTGATAGCTGACAAGGAAAATGTACTGAGCCCTACGGAAACAGAGCAGCATGTACATGTTTAATCAAGAGTATGCAAACCTACCTTGGTTAACATTAAAGAGCAGGCTGAGAGGGAAGCAATGCTACCAAAATGTTATATGAACACAGTCCCCAACACACTCTTGAGAAAGAAGTTCTTCCCCCCCCCCCAAGCTGACATGGAAAAAGTTTAGAGCCCTATGGAAAGTGAAACTGAGTGATGCATTCACCTTTACTTGTGGGTAGGTGCATGTACCTCAGCTCTTATTGAAGGTAAGGCAAATGGGAATAGAGTGTCACTTTCAATGTGGGTCCCAGTGGGAAAAGGTTTAAGAACCACTAGACTGGTCTAGTGTAGTTTATTTTGCAAATGCCATGAATTTAAGATAAACGGACCATTTCCCAGAAAGGCAGGACAGGAATGGTGGCCTCCTGGAATGAACTGCTTCCTGGAACAAAGTGCCAAGGAAGACAGAGCAAGTTAAGCATCTGTACAAGGAGAGGGAGGAAGAGAAGGAGAAGGCAAAAGTGCTCTCTACATTTAGGAGATGAAGAGCAGGAGGAGGAAGAGTAAGAGAAGGGAAGTGTACTCTCTGTTTTCTAAGCTTTACCTAAAGTTAGGACTTCATCTCACCTGAGGAAGGACTTCTAGGTCCAGTAATTTGGGACACAGGAGCTGGGTGAGCACAATAAAAGTAATACATAAGTGCTTACTTAATTAAAAGCAGTAAGGCAGACTTTAGACAGGGAGCTGATTCTGAAGGGAGTTACATCCCAAGTCTTCATAGGCCTACTCTGAGGAGCAGCAGAGTCTCCTGAAGAGTAAGAGCTCAAGGCAGAGGCACTTTGAAAGTAAACAAAACAGAGGAGGAAAAAGAGGAAAGGAAGCTTTTCTACTTCATTTAAATTTACCTTACTCTTAACCAAATTAAGAACTTAATCTAAGTTAGAACATAATTTAAAGGTCCAGTAAATTGGAACACAGGAGCTAAGTGAGGGCCATCAATCAATCAATCAATCAATCAAAGCAGGAAGGTAAAGCTTTGAACAGGGTGGTAAAGCTTCCAGAACCCACCGCAGCCTTATGATTTATACATTACAAATATTTATAGGCCATCTTTGAATAAGAATCTCCAAAGCAGCTCATAGAGATCAAAACACAATACAAATTTTAAAGAGCATCTATTAAGAGGAAAAAGCAGTTGCAAAAACACTTTAAAAATAGAAAAGAAGAGCCCTGCTGGACACAACCACAGGTCTGCAGAGCCCAGCCTCCTGCTTCCAGCTTTGGCCAGACAAGAGGGCTCAGGGGAACCAAGGCAGATCGTCTTGGCCAGCAGTCCTCTCTTGTTGTTGCTTCTAATTTCAAAAGAAATCCTGAACCTAGAGGTTCCACACAGCTGTTGTGACTAGTAGTAATGGATACAACCTGATCCCAAGGAACTTTCCCACTGCTTTTAAAGCGATCTGCTTTGAACCACCATCATATCTTGTGGCCCTGAATTCTGTGAGTCAAAGCTAATAATTTCGGCAGTTGTGGTGACAGAGAAGGCAAAATGTCCACCAAGGCTCACTGGAGAAGGGCTGCCTTGTCTGGCGCCCACCTTCCATCTCAACAAGAACACAGATTAGGCAGCTTAGCCTGGTCTCCACCCCCAGCAGGATGAGTTGGTAGGAATCCAGCCAGTGCTAGAGTGGGCAGTGCCACTGTAGCTGGGGCAGGCCAGGAAAAGTTTTGAATGTGTTGCCACAGAAGGGGGGGGATGTTAAGTAGCACAGCAAGGAGAAAGTTTCAATCTCGTCCAGTTCTGGTTGACGCATCTCAAAAAGAATATAGTGGAAATGGAAGGTGCAGAAGAGAGCAACCAAAAGCCTTATGACGAAAGGCTGCAGCGTTTGGGGCTCTTCAGTCTAGAAAAGAGGCACCTGAGGGGGGACATGATGGAGACATACAAAATTATGCAGGGGATGGACAAGGTGGACAGAAAGAGGATCTTTTCCCTCTAACACAACTTCAGAAACAGGGAACATCCACTAATATTGAGTGTCAGGAGAGTGAGGGCAGACAAAAGAAAAACATTTCTTTACCTAATGTGTAATTAGTCTGTGGAACTCCTTGCTACATGATGTGGTGATGGCATCTGGCCTAGATTCCTTTAAAAGGGGAATGGACAAATTTCAGGTGGGAAATTCCATCACAGGCTATAAGCCATGATGGGTATGTGCAACCTCCTGCTTTTAGGCTACCTCAGAATGCCAGATGCAGAGGAGGGCACCAGGGTGCAGGTCTCTTGCTGTCCCGTGTCACTGTGAGGTACAGGAAGCTGGACTAGATGGGCCTATGGCCTGATCCGGCGGGACTCTTCTGAAGTTCTTATGTTAAAACGATGACATAAAAATTAAGTGGAAATATTTCGCTAAAGGGATAGCTGCATTATTATTTTGGGTTTGGATCGCTTACCCCAGCAAAAGGCAGAGGCCTCTTCATCCGGTCCCTGAGCATCCGGCACCCACGGATCTTCCCCTCGTTCCAGCTGGGCAATGAGGTCAGGCTTGGCAGCTGGAAATCGCCCTTGGGAAGGAGAAGAGAACATTAAGTTCAGCTGAAGGTCCATGAACCCTCAGAGCTGTCCCAGTGAAGGCAGAGAAGAAACCAAAGGAGTGAAATCATTCTTTGACAGCAGGGCTCGGCAAGCTTCTTCTGGACCATGGCCAAAGGCCGCGTCTGGGAGTGGAGAGTGAGCTGCGTTCATCCCTATATCTAATAAATGGAGGGAAGAATAAAAAACCCAACTAACTCTGAATGTTTGTTTTACTTAAGTAATAAATACTGCAAATTTTATTATTACAAAGCACAGCTTCTAATTTGAATTAGACACACATTTTAAATTATGGATGGTAAGTGAAGGAGAACGCCTGGCAGTTTAGCTATACATTGCGCCACAAGTAGGAAAGACAAGAAAGACACACAACTGTGTGGCAGATAAAACTCAGCCATTTCCGAGGAATCCAAATGGAGGGTGTACATCCCTGCTCCAGCTTCTCAATGTCCCTCTTAAAATGTGGGGCAAGAACAGGTCACAGCATTAACAATGACCAGCCCTTAAACCTCCTCTCTGGAAAATGATTTCCCTTCTTCCTCTCCCCCGCATGACCACAGTCATGTACACAGTCCAGTTTAGGCCTGCAGGCTGCACTCCTTTTCCTTCCCACAGGATACAGTGGGATTTACTTCTGAATAGACGTGCACCGAATCCTGCTCCACCAGTTTAGGGATGCAGTTCAGTTCAGCTCAAGTTCATGCAGGAGGCTGATCCATCTGGCTTGGCTCTGTGAGTGCTGCACCCCCCAAGCAGTGGGCACTTGACCCTGATTCCGTCTCGTGTTCCACACTTTGTGGGCGCTTTGCAAGCCAAGCTGGCTCAACCTGTTTCATGCTGCTGCTCCAGGCTGCTGGGCTCACCTCCCTCTGCTCCTTCTCAGAGCATTTTGGAATCTTGCCTTGTTGCATGAGAGCTGATGCTGGGAGTCCCAGTTAAGTTTGATCTCGGTGGTGCAGAGCCTCATGATTCATGAGTAGCGCACTCCGTCAAGCATAGCAAGCTGTAAACTTCTCATATTGTGTTCTGAACAAACCTCAGAATCACAGGGCCTGAATCACAGAGAGATGAATGTAGGAGTTTTCAGGAGGAGGTGCTCTCCCCCCCATGAGCTTGGCAGCAGAAGTGCCATCAGTGTCCCAGTTATGTGCTGAATGGGTTCACCCTGTGCTTAGTGGAAGGCTTTCACCCCATGATCATGATATCGACTCCCCCCTGCCTTGTAGCTGCCATATATCAAGGAAGAAAAGGGGAGGGAGGCACAGCACGGTCTTTGGGGCTGGAGCCTTCCACTGGCTTTGGGGCCTCACAGGGATGGGTGGTGTTGTTTAGCAGACCAGATGCAGCTCATGGGCCGTAGGACGCCACTTCCTGTTTCAGAGGCAGTGAAAAAGTCTTCCTGAAAATGAAAAAGGCTATTTGGCCACATGAAGAAAGGAGCCCACTTACCCACAGAGGCCACATTCCGGTAATTCTCCAGCATGACTTCCCTGTACAAGGCTCTTTGGTCTGGGTCCAGCAGAGCTGCCTCTTTCTCGGTGAAATGCACGGCCACATCCTTGAAAATCACCGGACCCTGCAAGAACAAAACACCCTCAGACAGTGTCCAGGACCCCAGACCTTCCTCCGCATCTCTGGCACAGGCAGGAAATGAGTGGCTCCCAACCCAGACAAAACATGCACACTTCCCTGCCTCACCAGAAGAAGCCTGCAAGTATTTTCAGGCATCAAGTATAATCTTTTCCTAATCATGGATCCAGATAGTTTTTTGAGCAGTTTAGTCTCCACAGAATGGATAAAAACACTTGGGGAAAGCTGAACAAGGAACAAGCTGAACAAGCTGGGCATTTGCTCTTGTCACTCGCATCTTGTGTGCTCTTCTGCCTACATGGCTGCTGTCAGGAGGGAAGATTTCAGATGATTTGCTAGGAGAGGACAGTTCTCATCAATATCCTGTTGAGGCTTTCCAGGAGGGAGGCCTTATTCTTCAGTGATGGGCAGCCCAGTCCTCACCTGCACGGGCACAACCAAGACCTGCGCAGCAGCCAGCACAGGTGAGGAGGCAGCTAGAGGGGAGTTTTTCCTGTTACCACAAATAACATCCCAGCCAGTCCTATGGGGTTACTTCAATCTCCACCAGCTATATAGCTAGCAGACATCCAAGCATCCTAGTGTAACACTGGCTCGCCCTGGGGAGAGGTCAGGATACGGCAGAGGAGACATCTGCTGATCCTGCCCCCCTCCCAGGCCCAGTTCAACCACCCCCAATCTGCCCCTGCCCAGAAACACCCCCTTCCACCACCGGAACTTTCACCACCCTCCGAAAGCCGCTGCACCGCTCTGCAGTGTACGTACCTCTGCCAGTGGCCTGGATAGAACACCAGCAGGGTACCAGCCCCCCCCCACCGGCCAGACCTGCCTACTCTTATGGTATTGCATATCTTCCATATGGCACATTTACAACACCTTTGGCCAGTGCAGGGACCGCTACAGGCACAATTTAGGATTGTTCTGTCAATCTGTGAAATCTCCAACTAGTGTCCAGGATTTCAGCCAAGCCAGGCCCTGCCTGGGACTCTTGGGGTGTTGCTGCCAGTCAGGGAACGCAGCCTGGGACAGGCAGACTGAGGGGCTGACTCCATATCTCAGCCTCCTATGCATGAAGCAGAGTATTCCTGCCTTGGATGGTGAACGTGAATTCGTCATGGAAAACTTTAGGGCAGGAGGTGTGTAGCTTCCTGTTAAGGCTACAGACCTGCTGAAGACAATACTGCTTGGACCAGTAGACCAGAATGGTTCTCATGCATTTAGCACAAATCTGTCAGGACCCACCGGAAACGATGTCATGACCGGAAGTGACATCATCAAGCAGGGAAAAGTTTTAGCACTCCTAGGTTGCACCCTACCCACAATTACCCAGCAGTAAGTCCCATTTACTATCATTGTAAAGTGAATATACATAGTAGCTTCTTAAAAGTACAAGTCTGTCACATTTCCCGAAATGCAGTCACATCCCAGGCGAGCATCAAGTCTAATATACTAAAAATAAAATATTGAAATGAATGGGGACCCACCTGAAACTGGCCTAGTGGGTCCTGACTCACAGTTTGAAAAACTACCATAGCCTTTCTAGAACTCCTTTTTTTTCTACTTCCTTTCTTCTTTAACCCATTTCTGCCCAACCCACAGGTGTGCCTGTTTGATCCTTGTTGTGCAGATGCAGCATTGGGTAGAAATGACTTAATCTTAATTTTTTCCATTGAGATATCTGATAAATCAACATTTTAAATGTTCACAGTGGCCTTTTGCTGTATTGTCTGTAAGCGGCAAAAGACTTTTACACGTGTTGCAACTGTCCTGCTCATGGTTCCCCACCACAAAACTACCAATGTGCTCCTAAAACTCCATACCTGAGCTGGATCTGCGGTACCCATTTGGAAGTCCGAGAGAGGAATTGCTGATCCACACTGAATCCGGGTTGCCAGTCTGCAGTCTGTGGGAGCAGAAAGAACAAGGCATGTCAGGGCTAGGTCTTCTCAGCATCACGTCCTGTCCCAAACCCTGGAAGGCAGAAGACTGAGACATTCTGGAGTGAAAGTCTCAAGGGGAGGTCTGGATTTTGGCTCCTCTCTTCCCCAACCTCTGAAGAAATTCTGGCATTAGGTGTTGTGTTGGAAAATGTGTGATAGAACCAGAGGTGGCCCATCAATGGCTTTCTTGCCCACTATTAAACACCCCCCACTCCAACTGCAACCATCTTTGTGGTTGTGTTCATTGGTGCAGCCATTTCTAGGAAGTTTCCCCAGAGAGAATCTGTGCTCAGGACAGGGGATCGTCCTCTCCCTCCCTCCTCCAGCTCAGGGAGGTACACAGGCGAGCCACTCCCCCCTCCCCAGTGCAACATGCCAGGTACTCTGAATGCACCCAAGGGAAGAGCCTCCCCTCCCCACTGCACTATTCCTGCGTGTCGCACAGACCACCCACCTCTGCAGCCACAGACTCTCCTCCAGTGCAGAGTGCAAAGGGAAGATCCTGCCTGTGCTTGGGGGCAGCAAAGCAACCAGGTCCTTCTCCTTTGCCAGCCTTCGCGAAGACCTCCTCCAAGGAGGCAAGAGAGGCGAAGCATGAGTCCCAGGGATTCTTGAGCACTGCCCTCCCCCTGGATCCAGAGCATGCTGGGAGGTGTAGTTCTTTGTTGCTTTTGTCAAAGACACTCACTACCTTTGCTGCAGGCTTTGGGGAGGGAGGAGGCTTCTGGGTGCACCTGATGCGTTGCCACCCCTGGACCCAGTGCAAAGGAGGACGAGCTCTGTGTATTGTTTTGGGGTGCAGAAGGGAGAGAGGCAGGTTCAGCTCTCTGCCTCTCCTGGTAATCTGGCCAGAGATGCTCAGGGGGTCTTCTCTGCAGCCTTGGGGAAAGGCTTGCCCGCCCTTGTCACCACCCTCCTGCAGTCTGTTTCATCCTCTCCCCTCCCCCTTTGCGAAGGGGCCGAAAAGAAGCTCTCTACCCCCTGATAAAATCCCTCTCCGAGGACCTGCCTCCCTGCCCTGTTTGGGGGCCACCCACAGACATCTGACTGGACTTGACAAACCTTGAGTCTGATCCAGTCAGAGTTCTTACATTCTAATATAGAAGAAGAGAAGTAAATGAACTCTTGGCCCAGTAATGTAGAGCCTCCATGGACAGCAGCAGTATACCACTGAGGACAAAGATGCTGCTTTGGGGCTTCCTGGTGGCCACTGTTGGAATGCTGCTGACTCCATGGGTCTTTGGACGGATCCAGAAACAGCCTCGCTGCTGTTTGCATGTTCCCCTCTCCTCCGCTTCATATATTTTCTCCCCAATGACTCTTCACCTTCTCCTTGAGATCTCAGAATCTGCTCCATTGCTCCAATGCCGGGAAGGAAGGGAGGGAGAGAGGGACATGCCATTTCCCTTCCCAAGGACAGAGTGGAGGGAGGTGGGACAGGAAGAAAAACTGACTTCTTTTTTCTTTAAACATCCTCCCATCTCACACTCTGGCCCTTCTCTAGGAATCAGAGCATCTGCTCCCCTCTCTTCTTCCCCCCTCTGCCCCTCTCAGAGTCAGATCTGCTTGCTTTCCTAACTGAACCGGAAAAGGGTTAAGGGAACAGAAAGTTTCTAGAGTGGGGAGAATGAGAAAGACTCTTTCCTGTGAAATTCTCCCCCCCCCCCCCGATTTCTCTCTCCAGCCTTGGAACTTGGCTCAAAGGAGCAAGGCTCCAGGTGAAGCTGGCCCCCCCCCTCTTTTCTGACTGATCTCCTGGGGTTGTCAATAGCTGCGTGACAGGCAGAAGGCCTCCAGGGGAAGCTTTCCTTGCAGCTGGACCTGCAGTGACAAAAACACTTCAGAGCTGTCAAGGTGTCAGTGAATAAGCACAGAGCAAGTAAAGACTGTTGCCTTCCCTTCCGCTGGAAGCATCTAGCTGGCCATGGTTAGGAGCCAACTCCTGCAGGAGATGGACTCTTGGTCTGATTCCACAGGGTGCTTCTTATCTTAATCTAGTTCTAGTCAAGTCTGTTCTCCTGCTGTTCTTCTTTCCTCAATTTCTGGAGAGAAAGTTCCATCACAGGATACAAGCCGTGATGGGTATGTGCAACCTCCTGATTTTAGAAGTAGGCTACCTCAGAATGCCAGATGCAGGGGAGGGCACCAGGATGCAAGTCTCTAGCTGTCCTGTCACTGTGAGATACAGGAAGCTGGACTAGATGGGCCTATGGCCTGATCCAACGGGGCTCTTCTCATGTTCTTGTGTTAAATGATGACATAAAACTTAGAACATAAGAACATAACAACATAAGAACAGCCCCACTGGATCAGGCCATAGGCCCATCTAGTCCAGCTTCCTGTATCTCACAGTGGCCCACCAAATGCCCCAGGGAGCACACCAGATAACAAGAGACCTCATCCTGGTGCCCTCCCTTGCATCTGGCATTCTGACATAACCCACTTCTAAAATCAGGAGGTTGCGCATACACATCATGGCTTGTACCCCGTAATGGATTTTTCCTCCAGAAACTTGTCCAATCCCCTTTTAAAGGCATCTAGGCTAGACGCCAGCACCACATCCTGTGGCAAGGAGTTCCACAGACCAACCACATGCTGAGTAAAGAAATATTTTCTTTTGTCTGTCCTAACCCGCCCAACACTCAATTTTAGTGGATGTCCCCTGGTTCTGGTATTATGTGAGAGTGTAAAGAGCATCTCCCTATCCACTCTGTCCATCCCCTGCATAATTTTGTATGTCTCAATCATGTCCCCCCTCAAGCGTCTCTTTTCTAGGCTGAAGAGGCCCAAACGCCGTAGCCTTTCCTCATAAGGAAGGTGCCCCAGCCCCGTAATCATCTTCGGCTCTCTCTTTTGCACCTTTTCCATTTCCACTATGTCTTTTTTGAGATGCGGCGACCAGAACTGGACACAATACTCCAGGTGTGGCCTTACCATAGATTTGTACAACGGCATTATAATATTAGCCGTTTTGTTCTCAATACCCTTCCTAATGATCCCAAGCGTAGAATTGGCCTTCTTCACTGCCGCCACACATTGGGTCGACACTTTCATCGACCTGTCCACCCCCCCCCAAGATCTCTCTTCAGATCTGTCACAGATAGCTCAGAACCCATCAGCCTATATCTAAAGTTTTGATTTTTTGCCCCAATGTGCATGACTTTACACCTACCGACATTGAAGCGCATCTGCCATTTTGCTACCCATTCTGCCAGTCTGGAGAGATCCTTCTGGAGCTCCTCACAATCACTTCTGGTCTTCACCACTCGGAAAAGTTTGGTGTCGTCTGCAAACTTAGCCACCTCACTGCTCAACCCTGTCTCCAGGTCATTTATGAAGAGGTTGAAAAGCACCGGTCCCAGGACAGATCCTTGGGACACCGCTTTTCACCTCTCTCCATTGTGAAAATTGCCCATTGACACCCACTCTCTGCTTCCTGGCCTCCAACCACTTCTCAATCCATGAGAGGACCTGTCCTCTAATTCCCTGACTGTGGAGTTTTTTCCCTTTGGTGAGGGACCGTGTCAAACGCCTTCTGAAAGTCCAGATATATATTGTCCACAGGTTCTCCCGCATCCACATGCCTGTTGACTTTTTCAAAGAATTCTGTAAGGTTTGTGAGGCAAGACTTACCCTTTCAGAAGCCATGCTGACTCTCCCTCAGCAAGGCCTGTTCGTCTATGTGTTTTGAGATCCTATCTTTGATGAGGCATTCCACCATCTTACCCGGTATGGATGTTAGGCTGACCGGCCTAGTTTCCCGGGTCCCCCCTCTTTCCCTTTTTAAAGATAGGGAAGATAGGGTATCTCCACACGGGGCCCGCAGCTTAATTCCAGCTTCGCCGCAGCTTCCCCAATTACTGCCATTGGACAGCTGGGTTTCTCCTTAGACAAAGGCCCCCCCACCGGTTGGGCTTTGTTCTCCCTGGTTCCTTACACCATCTGGATGGTCACGTCTCTCCTGACAGTGATCCTCAGATCCTCTCAGGCCCACAGATTTTGGGAAGAAATTGTTTTCAGGAGCCCCTAAAAACACGTCTGCTCACTTGCTGCTTGCCCCTCCTCCCTCATTTCTACTCAATATTGACATACAGCTGGGGCCTCGATATCCGTGGAGTCTGGATCTGGCTCAACGCAGGTCCCAAGGGCCTGCCTGGAGCAACATGTGGCACCACCCAAGTTCTCCAAAGGGGACACAGCTGCAGTCCCCTTTGGAAGGCTTAAAAGGGCCAATTGAGGATTTCATCATCTGCAGATTTCAGGATCCACGGACCCCAGAAAGTATCCCCTGCAGATACCAAGGCCCCATGTGTACATCTTCTGCTGAATACAGCGACAACCAAGTTTCATGATTTTGGTACCCAGAACTACTGAGTGGAGGTTCTTTTCTCACTCAAAGCACTGATGTGGTTCCGTTCCTACTTTGCTAACTTGCTGTGTCTTATAGGTTACTGCAGTGGTTCTCAAACTGTGAACTTGTGGCCCACCAGTGGGTCATGACCCAATTTCTGGTGGTTCATGAAGCTGACAGGGCAGATTAGGGTATGTGCATCAAGGGTTAAAAAACTGCTTCTGGGGGCAGCACTGATGCCCAATCACCATTAAAGCCACAGAAGCTTCAATAGCTGGCAAAGTGATAATTTTTTAGGTGGTAAAGTTTGGGAACTAGTCCTCTATAGTGAAAGCTCTCACCCCAGTCCTAAATTCTATGGCTTCACCCCGTGTGGGTTCAGATCAGATACTTTATTAACGGTCATCCGACCAGCTAGTCAAAAATCAACACAACAAAATACACAAAATTAAAACCAACATCCCTTTACACATATATAAAATCATAAAATCATCAGTTTATACTCTCGATTGCGTGTGGGTTCTTTGATTCAATATCAGGTTCTCCGACTGAAGTGCTTTCCCCATTTGGTGCATTTCTAGGGTTTCTCCCCTGTGTGGGTTCTTTGATGCACAGTCAGGGTTGAGTTATGACTGAAGCTCTTTCCACACTCCAAGCATTTATAGGGTTTCTCCCCTGTGTGGGTTCTTTGATGCACAGTCAGGTTTGAGCTCTGAGTGAAGCTCTTTCCACAATGCAAGCATTTATAGGGTTTCTCCCCTGTATGGGTTCTTTGATGTCCAGTTAGTGTTCGACGGTCAGTGAAGCTCTTTTCACACTTGGAACATTTATAGGGTTTCTCGCCTGTGTGGGTTCTTTGATGCACTGCCAGGTATGAGCGCGTACTGAAGCTCTTTCCACACTCTAAGCATTTAAAGGATTTCTCTCCTCTGTGGGTTCCTTGATGCACAGCCAGGTATGATCTCCGACTGAAGCTCATTCCACACTCCAAGCATTTATAGGGTTTCTCCCCTGTGTGGGTTCTTTGATGCACAGTCAGTTTTGAGCTCTGACTGAAGCTCTTTCCACACTCCAAACATTTATATGGTTTCTCCCCTGTGTGGATTCTTTGATGCACTGCCAGGTATGAGCGCATACTGAAGCTCTTTCCACACTCTAAGCATTTACAGGGTTTCTCTCTTCTGTGGGTTCCTTGATGCACAGCCAGGTGTGATCTCTGACTGAAGCTCTTTCCACACTCCAAGCATTTATAGGGTTTCTCCCCTGTATGGGTTCTTTCATGTACAGTCAGGCTTGACCTCTGACTGAAGCACTTTCCACACTCCCAGCATTGATAGGGTTTCTCCCCTGTGTGGGTTCTTTGATGACCAGTTAGTGTTCTATGGTCTTTGAAGCTCTTTCCACACTCCAAGCATTTATAGGCTTTCTCCCCTGTGTGGGTTCTTTGATGCTCAGCCAGGTGTGATCTCCGACTGAAGCTCTTTCCACATTCCAAGCATTTATAGGGTTTCTCCCCTGTGTGGGTTCTTTGATGCACAGTCAGGCGTGATCTCCGACTGAAGCTCTTTCCACATTCCAAGCATTTATATGGATTCTCCCCTGTGTGCGATCTTTGATGCACAGTCAGGTCTGATCTCCTACTGAAGCTCTTTCCACACTCCAAGCACTGATGTGGTTTCTCCCCTGTGTGGATTCTACGATGCACAGGCAGTTGTGAGCTCCAAC
Source organism: Tiliqua scincoides (assembly GCF_035046505.1). Taxonomy (NCBI): domain Eukaryota; kingdom Metazoa; phylum Chordata; class Lepidosauria; order Squamata; family Scincidae; genus Tiliqua; species Tiliqua scincoides. The sequence goes on from NC_089822.1 coordinate 263,512,414, forward strand.
TGAAGCTCTTCCCACACTCCAAGCATTTAAATGGATTCTTCCCTGTGTGTGTACTTTGATGTCCAGTTAGTGATCTACGAACTGTGAAGCTCTTTTCACAATCCAAGCATTTATAGTGTTTCTTCCCTTTGTGGGTTCTATGATGCCATGTCAGGCTTTCATTCCAACTAAAGTGCTTTCCACACTCCAAGCATTTATATAGCTTCTCTCCTGTGTGGGTTCTTTGATGAAAAGTCAAGTCTGTTTTCAGACTGAAGCTCTTTCCACACACCAAGCATTTATAGCTTTTCTCCACTGTGTGGGTTCTTTGATGCACAGTCAGGGTTGCACTTTTACTGAAGCACTTTCCACACTCCAAGCATTTATACTTCTTCACCCCTGTGTAGTTTCTTTGATGCCTTCTCAATTTAGATTTACTCCTCATAGTTTTTGCACCTTGAGAGCCTTGTTCCTCACTCTCTCTGTTTTCTTTTTCTCTTTCTACCAGGAAGACATTTCCACCCTGAAAATCTTCCCATTGATTTCTCCATTTCCCTGTCCATCTTTGCTCCTTCTTCTCTGTTCTGCCTTGTTCTCTGAAGGTCACTTCTTGGACATCATGCATGACAGTTTCTGAAGACACCCGGTGGGGCTGCCCCTGATCCTCATTATCTTTTCTGCTGCTTCCTGGAAAAAAAGAAAATATTTTCAGCATGGGAATAGAGAAATGGCATGTCTAAGTCCTTGTCCTCAGAGGCATTCTGTGTATATATCCAGCCACTATTTGTAATTCGTTCTGCTTGTGGAATTCAGGGTTTTCGTGGCAAGCAAAGCAGAATCTTGCCAACCTCTGCCCAGTCCTTGGTTAGATCAGTATTTTTGTTTACTGATTCACTGATGAGTTTTTATTGTTCTAGTGCACTGGTTCCCAAACTATGGGCCACAATATGATTTTTGATGAGTTTGTCAGCTTGTCATTTTTAGTAACTGACAAGCTGATAGCTGACAAGGAAAATGTACTGAGCCCTATGGAAACGGAGCAGCATGTACATGTTTAATCAAGAGTATGCAAACCTACCTTGGTTAACATTAAAGAGCAGGCTGAGGGGGAAGCCATACTACCAAAATGTTCTATGAACACAGTCCCCAACACACTCTTGAGAATGAAGTTCTTCCCCCCCCCCCAAGCTGACAAGGAGAAAGTTTAGAGCCCTATGGAAAGTGAAACTGAGTGATGCATTCACCTTTACTTGTGGGTAGGTGCATGTACCTCAGCTCTTATTGAAGGTAAGGCAAATGGGAATAGAGTGTCACTTTCAATGTGGGTCCCAGTGGGAAAAGGTTTAAGAACCATTGGACTGGTCTAGTGTAGTTTATTTTGCAAATGCCATGAATTTAAGATAAACGGACCATTTCCCAGAAAGGCAGGACAGGAATAATAATAAAAAATAATAATAAAACTTTATTTTTATCCCGCCCTTCTCCCAAAAAGGGACCCAGGGCGGCTAACAACATATAAAACAAATTAAAACATAATTTCACAGATAAAAACATATTAAAAAACACATTAGCAGAACCCATAAAAACAGTAGTCAGAAGAGTCAGAATAAAAGAGCATAAAACAGCAGTTCTTAGAGGAATCGGGCCTGTAAAAAAGCAACTAAAAGATATATAAAAGATGTTAAAAAGGCCAGAACGTCAGAAGGCTTGGTTAAACAACAAGGTCTTCAGGCCTCGCCGAAAGGACTCAAGAGAGGGAGCCATTCTCAAGTCAAGGGGAAGGGAGTTCCACAACGTTGGTGCCACTACTGAGAAGGCCCTATTTCTTGCCGCCGCCCCATGTACCTCCTTAGGCGGCGGCACTTGTAAAAAGGCCTTCTCTGATGACCTGAGAGGACGAGCCGGATTGTATGGGAGTAGGCGATCTCTAAGATAACCTGGCCCAGAGCAGTATAGGGCTTTAAAGGTCAAAACCAGCACCTTGAATTGGGCCCGGAAACGAATGGGCAGCCAATGTAGCCCCCGGAGAAGCGGGCTGACAGAGTCAAACCACCTAGCTCCAGTGACCACACGGGCCGCCGCATTCTGCACTAATTGCAGTTTCCGAACCGTCTTCAGGGGCAGCCCCACATAAAGCGCATTACAATAATCTAACCTCGATGTCACCGTAGCATGGATCACCGTGGCCAGGTCTGCACGATCCAAGTACGGACGCAGCTGGCGCACCAGCCGAAGCTGAGCAAAGGCCCCCCTAGCCACAGCCGCCACCTGGGAATCCAGGAGCAGCTGCGAGTCCAGGTGGATCCCCAAGCTGCGGACCTGCTCCTTCAGAGGGAGTGCAACCCCATTCAGAGCAAGCTGATAATCCAGCACCTGCATCGAGGATTTCCGAACCAGGAGAGCCTCTGTCTTATCCGGATTTAATTTCAGCTTGTTAGCCCCCATCCAGATCCTCACTGCTTCCAGACAGCGCTCCAGGCCCTCAACCGCCACCCTGGAGTCTGGAGGAAAGGAGAGATAAAGCTGGGTGTCATCAGCATATTGATGACACCCCACTCCAAACCCCCGGATGACCTCTCCCAGCGGTTTCATGTAGATATTAAATAGCATGGGGGACAGAATTGAGCCCTGCGGCACCCCGCACCTCAATGGCCAGGGTGTTGAACAGGCATCCCCCAGCACCACCATCTGGGACCGACCTTCCAAGTAGGAGCGGAACCACCGCAAAACAGTGCCTCCAACTCCCAACTCGGCCAATCGGCCCAGAAGGATACCATGGTCGATGGTATCGAAAGCCGCCGAGAGGTCCAGCAGGACCAACAGGGACGCACTCCCCCTGTCCAGTCCCCGGCGTAGGTCATCCACCAAGGCGACCAAGGCAGTTTCCGTCCCAAAGCCCGGCCTGAAACCAGATTGAAAAGGATCCAGATAATCCGCTTCATCCAAGACCCTCTGGAGTTGGGCCGCCACCACCCGCTCAATTACCTTGCCCAGAAACGGGATGTTGGAGACTGGCCGATAGTTGTTCAACACATTGGAATCCAGGGAGGGCTTCTTCAGGAGGGGGCGAACCACCGCCCGCTTCAAAGCAAGCGGCAGTGTCCCCTCCCCCAAAGAAGAGTTGACCACCCTCCCCGTCCACTCAGCCAGTCCCCCCCGGGCAGCTCTTATCAGCCAAGCTGGGCAAGGGTCAAACAGGCAGGCAGACGGCCTCACACTCCAAAGGAGTCTGTCCACATCCTCAGGCTGCACAAGCTGAAAAGAATCCCACAACACTGGACAAGCAGTTGCCAGGGGGACATCGTCAGACACTGTCAATGTGGCATCCAAGTTGTGACGAATACGATCGATTTTATCTGCAAAATGTTGTGCAAACACGTCACAGCGGCTGACCGTGTATTCCTCCTGGTCCACTGGCGGGGCCTGATGGAGGAGGCCCCGCACCACACGGAACAGCTCTGCCGGACGGTTATCAGCAGACGCAATGGTAGCAGAGAAGAATGATTTCTTCGCTGCTACCACCGCCACGGAGTAGGCTCTGTAATGAGCTCTACTCCGTGTCCGATCGGATTCATCACGAGTTTTCTGCCACTGTCGCTCTAGACGCCTGCCCTGCCGCTTCATCAGTCGCAGCTCCTCAGTGAACCAAGGAGCCGCTCCGAGTCTGCGACGTGGCCTCCTGGTGGCCTCCTGGAATGGTGGCCTCCTGGAATGAACTGCTTCCTGGAACAAAGTGCCAAGGAAGACAGAGCAAGTTAAGCATCTGTACAAGGAGAGGGAGGAAGAGAAGGAGAAGGCAAAAGTGCTCTCTACATTTAGGAGATGAAGAGCAGGAGGAGGAGGAGTAAGAGAAGGGAAGTGTACTCTCTGTTTTCTAAGCTTTACCTAAAGTTAGGACTTCATCTCACCTGAGGAAGGACTTCTAGGTCCAGTAATTTGGGACATAGGAGCTGGGTGAGCACAATAAAAGTAATACATAAGTGCTTACTTAATTAAAAGCAGTAAGGCAGACTTTAGACAGGGAGCTGATTCTGAAGGGAGTTACATCCCAAGTCTTCATAGGCCTACTCTGAGGAGCAGCAGAGTCTCCTGAAGAGTAAGAGCTCAAGGCAGAGGCACTTTGAAAGTAAACAAAACAGAGGAGGAAAAAGAGGAAAGGAAGCTTTTCTACTTCATTTAAATTTACCTTACTCTTAACCAAATTAAGAACTTAATCTAAGTTAGAACATAATTTAAAGGTCCAGTAAATTGGAACACAGGAGCTAAGTGAGGGCCATCAATCAATCAATCAATCAATCAAAGCAGGAAGGTAAAGCTTTGAACAGGGTGGTAAAGCTTCCAGAACCCACCGCAGCCTTATGATTTATACATTACAAATATTTATAGGCCATCTTTGAATAAGAATCTCCAAAGCAGCTCATAGAGATCAAAACACAATACAAATTTTAAAGAGCATCTATTAAGAGGAAAAAGCAGTTGCAAAAACACTTTAAAAATAGAAAAGAAGAGCCCTGCTGGACACAACCACAGGTCTGCAGAGCCCAGCCTCCTGCTTCCAGCTTTGGCCAGACAAGAGGGCTCAGGGGAACCAAGGCAGATCATCTTGGCCAGCAGTCCTCTCCTGTTGTTGATTCTGATTTCAAAAGAAATCCTGAACCTAGAGGTTCCACACAGCCGTTGTGACTAGTAGTAATGGATACAACCTGATCCCAAGGATCTTTCCCACTGCTTTTAAAGCGATCTGCTTTGAACCACCATCACATCTTGTGGCCCTGAATTCTGTGAGTCAAAGCTAATAATTTCGGCAGTTGTGGTGAAAGAGAAGGCAAAATGTCCACCAAGGCTCACTGGAGAAGGGCTGCCTTGTCTGCTGCCCACCTTCCATCTCAACAACCACACAGATTAGGCAGCTTAGCCTGGTCTCCACCCCCAGCAGGATGAGTTGGTAGGAATCCAGCCAGTGCTAGAGTGGGCAGTGCCACTGTAGCTGGGGCAGGCCAGGAAAAGTTTTGAATGTGTTGCCACAGAAGGGGGTGGGATGTGAAGTAGCACAGCAAGGAGAAAGTTTCAATCTCGTCCAGTTCTGGTTGACGCATCTCAAAAAGAATATAGTGGAAATGGAAGGTGCAGAAGAGAGCAACCAAAAGCCTTATGACGAAAGGCTGCAGCGTTTGGGGCTCTTCAGTCTAGAAAAGAGGCACCTGAGGGGGGACATGATGGAGACATACAAAATTATGCAGGGGATGGACAAGGTGGACAGAAAGAGGATCTTTTCCTTCTCACACATCTTCAGAAACAGGGAACATCCACTAATATTGTGTCAAGAGACTGAGGGCAGACAAAAGAAAAACATTTCTTTACCCAATGTGTAATTAGTCTGTGGAACTCCTTGCTACATGATGTGGTGATGGCATCTGGCCTAGATTCCTTTAAAAGGGGATTGGACAAATTTCAGGTGGGATATTCCATCACAGGCTATAAGCCATGATGGGTATGTGCAACCTCCTGCTTTTAGGCTACCTCAGAATGCCAGATGCAGAGGAGGGCACCAGGGTGCAGGTCTCTTGCTGTCCTGTGTCACTGTGAGGTACAGGAAGCTGGACTAGATGGGCCTATGGCCTGATCCAGTGGGACTCTTCTGAAGTTCTTATGTTAAAACAATGACATAAAAATTAAGTGGAAATGTTTTGCTAAAGGGATAGCTGCATTATTAATTGGGGTTTGGATCACTTACCCCAACAAAAGCCAGAGGCCTCTTCATCCGGTCCCTGAGCATCGGGCACCCACGGATCTTCCCCTCGTTCCAGCTGGGCAATGAGGTCAGGCTTGGCGACTGGAAATCCCCCTTGGGAAGGAGAAGAGAAGAGTAAGTTCAGCTGAAGGTCTATGGACCCTCAGAGCTCTCCCTGTGAAGGCAGAGAAGAAACCAAAGGAGTGAAATCATTTTTGGACAGCAGGGCTCGGCAAGCTTCTTCTGGACCATGGCCAAAGGCCGCGTCTGGGAGTGGAGAGTGAGTTGCGTTCATCCCTATATCTAATAAATGAAGGGAAGAATAATAAAAGCCAACTAACTCTGAATGTTTGTTTTACTTAAGTAATAAATACTGCAAATTTTATTATTACAAAGCACAGCTTCTAATTTGAATTAGACACACAATTTAAATTATGGATGGTAAGTGAAGGAGAACACCTGGCAATTTAGCTATACATTACGCCACAAGTAGGAAAGACAAGAAAGACACACAACTGTGTGGCAGACAAAACTCAGCCATATCCGAGAAATCCAAATGGGGGGTGTGATCCCTGCGCCAGCTTCTCCGCTTCCCTCTTAAAACGTGGGGCAAGAACAGGTCACAGCATTAACAATGACCAGCCCTTAAACCTCCTCTCTGGAAAATGATTTCCCTTCTTCCTCTCCCCCGCATGACCACAGTCATGTACACAGTCCAGTTTAGGCCTGCAGGCTGCACTCCTTTTCCTTCTGGAGAGAAACCCCACTGGACACACTGGGACTTACTTCTGAATCCACGTGCCCCGAATCCTGCTCCACCAGTTTAGGGATGCAGTTAAGATCCGCTCAAGTTCATACAGGAGGCTGATCCATCTGGCTTGGCTCTGTGAGTGCTGCACCCCCCAAGCAGTGGGCACTTGACCCTGATTCCGTCTCGTGTTCCACACTTTGTGGGCGCTTTGCAAGCCAAGCTGGCTCAACCTGCTTGATGCTGGTGCTCCAGGCTGCTTGGCTCACCTCCCTCTGCTCCTTCTCAGGGCCTTTTGGAGTCTTGCTCTGTTGCATAAGAGCTGATGCTGGGGAGTCCCAGTTAAGTTTTATCTCGGTGGTGCAGAGCCTCATGACTCGTGAGTAGCGCACTCCGTCAAGCATAGCAAGCTGTAAACTTCTCATATTGTGTTCTGAACAAACCTCAGAATCACAGGGCCTGAATCACAGAGAGATGAATGCAGGAGTTCTCAGGTGGGGGTGCTCTTTCCCCCCCATGAGCTTGGCAGTGTCAGAGCCATCAGTGCCCCAGTTATGTGCTGAGTGGCTTCACCCTCTGCTTAGCATAAATCTTTAATCGCATGATCACGATATCGACTCCTCCCCCCTGCCTTGTAGCTGCCATGTATCAAGGAAGAAAAGGGGAGAGGGAGGCACAGCATGGTCTTTGGGGCTGGGGCCATCCACTGGCTTTGGGGTCTCACAGGGCTGGGCGATTTTGTTTGGCAGACCAGATATAGCTCATGGGTCGTAGGATGCCAATTCCTGTTTCAGAGGCAGCAAAATTATCTTCCTGAAAAGGAAAAGGGCAAGAAAAAGCCATTGGCCACATGAAGGAAGGAGCCCACTTACCCACAGAGGCCACATTCCGGTAATTCTCCAGCATGACATCCCTGTACAAGGCTCTTTGGTCTGGGTCCAGCAGAGCTGCCTCTTTCTCGGTGAAATGCACGGCCACATCCTCGAAAATCACCAGACCCTGCAAGAACAAAACACCCTCAGACAGTGTCCAGGACCCCAGACCTTCCTCTGCATCTCCAGCGCAGGAAGGAAAGGAGTGGCTCCCAATCCTGACAAAACATCTGCACTTCCCTTCCTCACCAGAAGAAACATGCAAGTATTTTCAGATATGAAGTATAATCTGTTCCTAATCATGGATCCAGATAGTTTTTTCAGCAGTTTAGACTCCACATAATGGATAAAAACATTTGGGGAAAGCTGAACAAGGAACAAGCTGAACAAGCTGGGCATTTGCTCTTGTCACTCGCATCTTGTGTGCTCTTCTGCCTACATGGCTGCTGTCAGGAGGGAAGATTTCAGATGATTTGCTGGGAGAGGACAGTTCTCATCAATATCCTGTCTAGGCTTTCAAGGAGGGAGGCCTTATTCTTCAGTGATGGGCAGCCCAGTCCTCACCTGCACGGGCACAACCAAGACCTGCACAGCAGCCAGCACAGGTGAGAAGGTGGGTAGAGGGGAGTTTTTCCTGTTACCACAAGTAACATCCCAGCCAGTCCTATGAGGTTACTTGAATCTCCACCAGCTATATAGCTAGAAGACATCCAAGCATCCTAGTGTAACACTGGCTCGCCCTGGAGAGAGGTCAGGATACGGCATAGGAGACACCTGCTGATCCTGCCCCCCTCCCAGGCCCAATTCACCCACCCCCCCAATATGCCCCTGCCCAGAAACACCCCCTCCCCACCTCTGAAAAGTTCACCACCCTCCAAAGCTGCTGCACCACTCAGCGGTGTACCTACCTCAGCCAGTGGCCTGGATAGAGCACCAGCAGGGTACCAGCCCCCCCACAGGAACTGCCTAATCTTACGGACATTTGCAACAGCTTTGGCCAGTGCAGAGTCCGCTGCAGGCATCATTTAGGATTGTGCTGTCAATCTGTGAGATCTCCAACTAGTGTTCAGGATTTCAGACAAGCCAGGCCCTGCCTGGGACTCTTGGCGTGTTGCTGCAAGTCAGAGTACACAGGCTGGAGAGGCTGACCGAGGTTCTGACTCCATATCTCAGCTTCCTAGGCGTGAAACAGAGTATTCCTGCCCTGGATGGTGAACGTGGATTTGTCCTGGAAAACTTTGCAGCAGGAGGTGTGTAGCTTCCTGTTAAGGCTACAGACCTGCTGAAGACAATACTGCTTGGACCAGTAGACCAGAATGGTTCTCACGCATTTGGCACCAGGACCCACTTTTTAGAATGAGAATCTGTCAGGATCCACCGGAAGTGACATCATCAAGCAGGGAAATTTTTAACAATCCTAGGCTGCAATCCTAGCCATATGTACCCAGGAGTAAGTCCCATTGACTATCATTGTTAAGTGAATATACATAGTAGCTTGTTAAAAGTACAGGTCTGTCTCATTTCCCCAAATGCAGTCACATCCCAGGGGAGCATCAAGTCTAACAGATTATAAATAAAATATTGAAATGAATGGGGACCCACCTGAAATTGGCCTAGTGGGTTCTGACCCACAGTTTGAGAAATTACCATAGCCTTTCTAGAACTCCTTTTTTCAGCTTCCTTCCTTCTTTAACCCGTTTCTGCCCAAACCACCGGTGTACGTGTTTGATCCTTGTTGTGCAGATGCAACGCTGGGCAGAAATGACTTAATCTTAATTTTTTCCATTGAGATACTTGATAAGTCAACATTTCAAATGTTCACAGTGGCCTTTTGCTGTATTGTCTGTAAGCGGCAACAGACTTTTACACGTGTCGCAACTGTCCTGCTCTTGGCTCCCCACCAGAGAACTACCAACGTACTCCTAAAACTCCATACCTGAGCTGGATCTGCGGTACCCATTTGGAAGTCCGAGAGAGGAAGAGCTGATCCACACTGAATCCGGGTTGCCAGTCTGCAGTCTGTGGGAGCAGAAAGAACAAGGCATGTCAGGGCTGGGTCTTCTCAGCATCACGTCCTGTCCCAAAGCCTGGAAAGCAGCAGATGCAGACTTTCTGGAGTGAAAGTCTCAAGGGGAGGTCTGGATTTTGGCTCCTCTCTTCCCCAACCTCTGAAGAAATTCTAGCATCAGGTGTTGTGTTGGAAAATGTGTGATAAGAACCAGAGGTGGCCCATAAATGGTTTTCTTGCGCACTATTAAACATCCCCGACTCCAACTGCAACCGCCTTTGTGGTTGTGTTCATTGGTGCAGCCATTTCTAGCAAGTTTCCCCAAAGAGAATCTGTGCTCAGGACAGGGGATCGTCCTCTCCCTCCCTCCTCCAGCACAGGGAGGTCCACAGGCGAGTCACTCCCCCCTCCCCAGTGCAAAAGGCCAGGTACTCTGAATGCACCCAAGGGAAGAGCCTCCCCTCCCCACTGCACTATTCCTGCGTGTCGCACAGACCACCCACCTCTGCAGCCACAGACTCTCCTCCAGTGCAGAGTGCAAAGGGAAGATCCTGCCTGTGCTTGGGGGTAGCAGAGCAACCAGGTCCTTCTCCTTTGCCAGCCTCCGCCAAGACCTCCTCCAATCAAGCAAGAGAGGCGGAACATGAGTCCCCAGGAATGCTTGAGCACTGCCCTCCCCCTGGATCTAGAGCATGCTGGGAGGTGTAGTTCTTTGTTGCCTTTGCCAAAGATGCTCACACTACCTTTGCTGCAGCCTTTGATGGGGCAGAAGGAGGCTTCTGGGTGCCCCTAATGCGCTGCCACCCCTGGACCCAGTGCAAAGGAGGACAAGCTCTGGGCATTGGACTGGGGTGCAGAAGGGAGAGTGGCATGTTCAGCTCTGTCCTGCAAGCATCTGCCTCTCCTGGTAATCTGGCCAGAGATACTCAGGGGGTCTTCTCTGCCACCTTTGGGGAAAAGCTTGCATGCCTTTGTCACCACCCTCCTGCACTCTGTTTCATCCTCTCCCTCTGGGAAGGGGCCAAAAAAAGCTTTCTACCCCGAGATAAAATCCCTTTCTGAGGATCTGCCTCCCTGCCCTGTTTGGGGTCCACCCACAGACATCTGACTGGACTTTGCAAACCTTGAGTCTGACCCAGTCAGAGTTCTTACATTCTAATAAAAAAGAAGAGAAGCAAATAAACTCTTGGCCCAGTAATGTAGAGCCTCCATGGACAGCAGCAGTATACCACTGGGGACAAAGAAGCTGCTTTGGGGCTTCCTGGTGGCCACTGTTGGAATGCTGCCAACTCCATGAGACTTTGGACGGATCCGGAAACAGCCTCACTGCTGTTTGCATGTTTTTCTCTCCCTCGCTTCTTATATTTTCTTCCCAATGACTCTTCACCTTCTCCTTGAGATCTCAGAATCTGCCCATTGCTCCAATGCCAGGAAGGGAGGGAGAGAGGGACATGCCATTTCCCTTCCCCAAGGACAGAGTGGAGGGAGGTGGGACAGGAGGAAAAACTGACTTCTTCTTTCTTTAAACATCCTTCCATCTCACACTCTGGCCCTTCTCTAGGAATCGGAGTATCTGCTCCCCTTCTCTCCCTCTGCCCGTCTCAGAGTCAGATGTGTTTGCTTTCCTAATTGAGCCAGAAAAGGGTTAAGGGAACAGAGAGTTCCTTGAGTGGGGAGACTAAGAAAGACCTCTTCCTGTCAAATCCCCCTAACCATTTTCTATTTCCAGCCTTGATCCTTGGATCATGAGTCCCCAGGAATGCTTGAGCACTGCCCTGTCCCTAGATCCAGAGCGTGCTGGGAGGTGTAGTTCTTCGTTGCTTTTGCCAAAGATGCTCACACTACCTTTGCTGCACTACCTTTGCACACTACCTTTGCTACTATCTTTGGGGGGGGGGGGAAAGGAGGCTTCTCGGTACCTCCCACAGGTGCTGGCCTGCATGTGGCACCCCTGGCCAGTTGTGGCAGAGGCCTAGGAGCTCATGCATGATGGTGCTCACACATCCCAGCAGCACATGGGATGGGCTTGGGCCACAATGTAGTATAACTTCCTTCCCACAAAACACAATTCACAATTGTTTGCTCTCCTGCTTCACCGTATGTGTCTCTGGATACAGTGGGACGCAGATCTGAGTGCCTCTGAGAGCTTGTACTGTTAGCAGGTAGGTGCGGTGGGTAGGGAGGCAGGAGAGGCAGAGCCTCCCCACCAGAGTCCTTTGAAAAGCGCTGCTGCCGTGTGAGGTACCCAAGCACCCACAAACCATGCGCAGAGCATGGAGGGCAGAGAACATAAGACCATAAGAACATGCTGGAGGAGCCAGCCAGCAGCCGAACAGACGTGTCTTTCTCGAGCTCTTGAAAGGCACCCTGTTTCTTCCCAAAAAACTGTGGATCTGAGAAGACCCGTGGATTGTTTGTCAGGAGAGACAAACTCCTCCATGTGAGGCAGGATCCCTGAGGAGATAAAGCCCGGGCAGGGGGGCTTTTCCCAGGAGATCCTGCCATCTTGGCAACAATGGTGAAGAATTCATGTCGAATCAAGCTGAAGGCCCAGCAGGGAAAGATGTTGGAAGATTTAAGTCAGTGTCATTCTGTTGTGTATGCCTGGCATGGACTGAGTAATTTGATTGCCTGATTTGGCTTTTCTTGCTGTGAGAAGAGGAGCGGGGGAGATTCCCCCCCAGCTGTTTATTAGTATGAGGAGAAATCGTAGAGGAGATTTGCGGAGCTTGTTATGGATATATGAAAATATAATTACAATTTTACAACATTGAATTTCGGTGGATTACAAATTAACTGTCCTTGGATAAAGTTTCTGTATTGGAGCGTTTATTGCCTTGGTTTGATACTATCCTTTGGGATTGCCTGAAAGAGCTGGATGTGTTGACATTCTTGCCCACTGAGGAATGCATTTGCCAAGGTTACAAGTATAAACAGTAGATAAGAAAAATAGAAACAAAAAATGAGAAGAACAGTGCACCAGTGAGATCTAGTCGTTTTAAAAAGACATTGCAAGAACTGGATTCCTGTTTATAAGTGGAGCAAGGAAGATAATATGCTGAGGACATCTAGCGGTCTTAAAGAACATTGCAAGCAGAAGGTTTTACTTTATTTTATAATTTTCTTTTGTTATTGTTGATGAGTGACTAGAGGATTGCTTGTTGATGTGATGTGATGTATAGATAATTGAAAGTGAAAGTGAAAATGATTTGTTTGATAACAGATATTTGAGCTTTACAGGAAGGAAGAACAAAGATGGCGGGTAAAACAGTGAAAGTCCATAGCTCGCCAGCATCGGAGACGGGACTTGGAAAATTAGTACATGAGGAACCAAAAGGGAAAGACTGGAAACAGACTATGCAAGACAGCATGGAAAAACTGTTAGCAACGGTACAGCAACAAACAACTCAATCAGTACAGACTCAAGCCAGCGTGGATGCTTTAACTAAACAATTAGATGAATGTAGTGGACAACTGATAGATGTGAAAATTACACCAGAAGAAAATAAACAAACGATTGAGAGATTGGGGAAAAAGATAAGAAAAGATCAAGATAAAATATCGGAGATAGCAGAAAATCAGCATGATGCAGAGACAAAGTTAAAGGAAATTCAGATGGAGAGTGCAGCTCGACTGGTGAGGATATAAAATATACCAGAAGAGAAAGGAGAAGATACGTCATGACGGATTGTCAGATTAATATCAGAATGGATTGATACACCGATGGAGGAGATATCTAAAGAATTGGATTCAGTGAGAAGAGTGAGCACTTTTTATCTGAGAAAACCTGAATTACCAAGAGAAATTCATGTGAAATCCATCAGAACGTTTTACAGAGATAAATTACTGAAGGCCTTACAGGAAAAGAAATGGGCAGTGGATGATAACAAAGTCAAAATTTTGAGACATGTTCCATGGAGAGTGAGGAAGAAGAGAAAAGAATAGGAAAACCTGACAAAACTTTTTAGAGAAAAGCAAATACCATACAGGTGGCTTTCTCCGGAAGGTATGTTTTTTCAATATCAGACACAGAGCTATAATAGAAATTCAAAATGAAAGCAGAAAGCTTCTTGAGTACAGTGATGAAAGATGAGATAATCGAGAAGAAAAGAATTAGAAGAATACAGAGTAGAAATGGAGTCAGATGAAAAGACATCAGATGACCTAGAAACAATTGATGAATCAGAGAGGGAAGAGCCTAGAGGAGCGAGTAAAAAGCGCTCACCAATAGCAACAAGAAAAAGACAAAAAGAGAGGAAGACTAGTACAAAGAAACGTGATGACTAAATGAAGTTGGAGTATCTATTCCAGGGTTTCTCAAACTGTGGGTTGCAACCCACTTGGTGGGTCGCGACCTGAGGTCAGGTGGGTCGCGGAAAGATGCGGGCGGCCATCTTGGAAACTGGCAAATTAGGCAGCCAGCACCATCTTGGAAGCTGGACTGCCTTTGCCTAAGCTTTCTGTGTATGTGCGACACCATCTTGGAGGCTGGCAAACAGGGCAGGCAGCCATCTTTGAAGCTACAACTGCCTTTGCCCCAGCTTGCCTGTGTGCACTCAAAGCTCCTCCCAGGAGCAGAAGGGCGGCTTGCACAGGAGTGAGTGTGCCTTCAGGGAGCCTTGCTGGATTATCTTGAGGTGGCTGCAGCCTCTCCCTGCACACAGGGGGCATCTTGTTTGTTTTGCTTCCTCTTCCAGCTCAAGCTCTCCCCTGTGATCCAGCTCCCCCTCTCCCCCCACTCCCATCCAGCCCAAGCCCTGCCCTTCCCACCCCAGGCACTTAAACCTCAGCAGATCCCTGAACTGGGGAAGGTTTAAATAGGTTTAAATATGTGTCAAGGTTTAAATAGGCTTTTTCTCCTTATACTTTGCTATTGGAAAATGGCTGAGAAATAACCCAATAAAAGCTAATAAAACACCATGAGATACTCTCCTTTTATTACAGTGAGCAGGTGGAATCCTTGGTAGCAGTGGCGGGGGGTGCAATGAGAATTGAAACAAGCTTCTGAGCTGGACTATTTTCTCTTGTCATTTGCAGTTTATGAACTACTGGGTGAGAACAGTGATGTCACTTCCTGCTTGGTGATGTCACTTCCAGCCATGACATCACTTCCAGGTTGATGACATCGCCTCTGGTGGGTCCCGGACAGATTGTCATTCTGCAAAGTGGGTCCCGGTCTAAAAGTTGTGAGAACCACTGATCTATTCAGTCAATATTATTTTTCCTCAATATTACTTTAGATCAGTGGTTCTCACACATTTAACTTCGGGACCCACTTTTGAGAATGAGAATCTGTCAGGACCCACTGGAAGTGATGTCATGGCTGGAAGTGACATCATCAAGCAGGAAAATTTTGAACAATCCTAGGCTGCAATCCTACCCAGGAGTAAGTCCCATTGGCTATCATTGTTAAAAGAATATACATAGTAGCTTGTTCAAAGTACAGGTCTGTAACATTTCCCCAAAAGCAGTCACATCCTATGGGAGCATCGAATCTAATATATTAAAAATAAAATACTGAAATGAATGGGGACCCACCTGAAATTGGTTCACGACCCACCTAGTGGGTCCCGACCCACACTTTTGAGAAACACTGCTTTAGATGTTATAGATAAAGTAAACGATGTGTACCTAGTTACTATGTTGCTAATTGTAGCGAGGATTTTATATGCTAGATATTGGAAGGACTTTAAAATACCAATGAAGTGGGGGAAATGGACAGATGTTCAGAAATTTTGGATCAACAATGAAAATCAACACAATCTGATTAATGGGATGAGCTCTGCGCATTGAACTGGGGTGCAGAAGGGAGAGTGGCAGGTTCAGCTCTGTCCTGCAACCATCTGCCTCTCCTGGGATCCTGGCCAGAGATGCTCAAGGGGTCTTCTCTGCAGCCTTTGGGGAAGAGGTTTCAGGGTGCACCTGATGCGCTGCCACGCCTGGGCCCAGTGCAAAGGAGGAGGAGCTCTGGGCATGGCTTGGGTTCAGAAGGGAGAGTGACAGGTTCAACTCTGCCCTGCAAGAATGAGAAGAGTTGCATCTGCTCCCCCTCCCTCCCTGCCCTCTTTTGCACCTTGTTACAGACACCCTCTTTCCCCAAACACGTGTCCAGTTCAAACTGACTCCATCTTGGTTTCAGAGGCCACAGGCCTCCCTGAAGTACAAAAGGGATGAGATTTTGCTGGCTCCCACAAGGCCCCTCTGTGGCTGATTAAATCTGGGTGCTTGAAATCTGACAAAGGATAGCTAGCAAGAACAAGTCCTGCCTGAATGTTAAATTGAATTACAATGGCCCAAATGAGTAGTTCCTTTTCAGACTCTAGGCCAAGAAGTCCTTCCTGAGATAACACACCCTGCCACACCATTGTTCAGTAGAAACTTCCTGGATGGGCCATCAAGCTCTTTTCTGACTCAATCAAGGCCAGGAAGCCCAAAATGCACCACCCAAGAAGCTCTCCAAACTCCTTTGTCCTGCAGATATTCCTTTGTGAAAAGTCCTACAACTTCCCTGCTCTGGAAGCAGATTAACTTTTTATTAGAAAATGTTTCAGTTTCATGAACAGAAAAACAACTGGATAGCAAATATAAGATCCCAGAACACTTTACATACAGTGAGAGAGTATTGTCAGTCACAAACACAGAGCATTCAAGTCTGGTATGTAGGTCCCTTCCAGGGGGTTACATGGGGTGAGTTGGAAGTCCATAAGTCACTATATTCAAGGCTAGAGCAAGATACGCTCACTCCCGCCTTGCACATGGCCAGCAGTGCCAGGCCAGGCTTCTTCTGCCGAGGGCAGCCTCCAATCGTGGGTCCTGGATCCAGGGGGTCCTCCGTGGGTGGCCTCCATGGTTGTCGCCGGCGTGTCTGGCTTCTGGGTGGGTTGTTCACACGTTGTAGTAGTGAGGCACAGATCAGCATAAGGTGACATACAAAGCAGTAGGCAATTAGTTAAAGAGGAAAAGAGAGTAATATAGGAAAGGAGTATGTCGGTCCTTCTGACAGCATGTGCAGGTGCAGTTTCTTAGGTGGTATAGAGTCCAAGGTTGGAGGCGGGCAAGGCCCATCTCCTCACTGCACGGGGCAGGTGGCATGTCCCCCCAGGCGCCCCCAAGCCGAACAGTCTCTTGGTTGGCTCAGGGGCAGATTAGTACAAGGTAGAAGAGAGGGGCAAGACAAGAACTAGTCAACACAAGAAGGAGAGAAACAGACTAGTCAACACAGCAAGAAGGAACAAGACACAAGGACAGAGACAGACAAGACACAGGAACAGAGTTTGTTCAACCTGGGAACTTTGCAGCCCTGCCTTGCTGTTCAAGGAGGACCATACTCAAGCAAACCAGAAGACTGGGATAGGTGATCCCCCCCCCCCTTTTTGATCTGCGATACAAGGACATCTGCAAGAGGGATCTGAAGGCCTTAGGAGTGGAGCTCAACAAGTGGGAAACCCTGGCCTCTGAGCGGCCCGCTTGGAGGCAGACTGTGCAGCATGGCCTTTCCCAGTTTGAAGAGACACTTGGCCAACAGACTGAGGCAAAGAGGCAAAGAAGGAAGGCCCATAGCCAGGGAGACAGACCAGGGACAGACTACACTTGCTCCCAGTGTGGAAGGGATTGTCACTCCCGAATTGGCCTTTCCAGCCACACTAGACGCTGTGCCAGAACCACCTTTCAGAGCGCAATACCATAGTCTTTCGAGACTGAAGGTTGCCAATAGAGAGACTTTTTGATTGCTCTCTTTCTCTCTCTCACTCTCTTCCCCCAAATTTCTTTTAATAAACTGTTTATCTTCTTTGAAAAGCTCTGTCCTGTGGTTACTGTTAGCCTAATTTTTGTGGCACTTTGAGATTGGTTGCATTGCTCATCCATGTCAAGGATCCCAAACCTTGTCACACTGCTAGATCTGACCTCTTGCTTGCTAATGTCCCCAATTTTAGTTATGTGTGCATGACACGTGTAGGTAAGAAAAACATTTAAATTGAGCGCCTAGTAAAGTACAAATGGGATCCCCTCACAAAAGAAAAGTTAAAGATGTATTGCATGCAAGCCTGGCCACGATATACCCTACTAAATCAAACAGAGTGACTGTCTTTCGCACTTTAGCCTTTGATAGGATACTTACTTTAGGTGAACTTTATAGAGATACTAGGAAATGAAGTAAGCATCAATATGTGCAATTGTTTTCATTTAAGCATGTAATATAAAAGATTTGTGTGATGCTTATAGTTTAGAGATGTATTTAGTGACTGTTGCAAGTGTGAACTCAGCCCCACAGCTTGAGCCTCCCAGGAGCCAGAGGCCAAAATCACGGGGAGCTTCGGCTCCCTTACCCCACAATTTGAGGCTAGAGGGCTAGCCCATACTAGTCAGACCGCTTCTGTACTTGGGGCTTATTCCCTGCCTGTAGTGCCTTTATTGAGCAGAGAACACCTAAATGCATTCCAGTATTGCCCCTTCTTTCCTTCTGACGTGGCAGAGTTTAAAGCTGGACAAAAAGACTTTCAAAGGACACCCGGGGACTTTGTCAGCTTCTTTGTGTCAAGGAGGAAAGCCACTGATGATACACACCCTGCACCCGAGGAAGTTTCTGGAGGAAAAATCCATTACGGGTTACAAGCCATGATGTGTATGTGTAACCTCCTGATTTTAGAAATGGGCTATGTCAGAAGGCCAGATGCAAGGGAGGGCACCAGGATGAGGTCTCTTGTTATCTGGTGTGCTCCCTGGGGCATTTGGTGGGCCGCTGTGAGACACAGGAAACTGGACTAGATGGGCCTATGGCCTGATCCAGTGGGGCTGTTCTTATGTTCTTAAGCTACTCTTTGCCAGCTTTATTGGAAGATGTAAATAAAGTCTATCAAGACAAAGCCAGTAGCAAGTGCAGAGATGCAAGTGCAGAAGTGCAGAAAAGTTCAGAAAGACTCCAGAGAATAAAAAGACATGGCTGCCTTAGTGCAGACCAGCACAAAAGAGACAAAGTAAAAAGAGAGATGCAATAAAAACAGCACTTCTCCCCACACCCCAGCAAGCATGTAATGAAATGCTGATAAGAATGATGCATGTTGAAGGTGGACTGTGAAAGTGATAGAGGAGGGAGCACCCACCTCCCAAAAACCGAGTAAAAGTAAAGACAAAAAGTCAGCACTGTGTAAATTGAGAGCAAGGATACAATGCAAACCAGACAGGCAGCTAGAAGTGACTTTCTCTTCCTTACAGTTATAGGAGACTAAAGCATGTGCCCCAAGCAAACCTAAGGGAAGAAGTCACTTACTTAGGAGTGCGCCTGGCAAAGAGAAAAAAACCCTTGGCATTCTTCTCAAAAGTGTTAGATTCAGTCGCTGAGAAGTGGCCCAAATGCCTGAGGGCAGTTGCAATTACAACTTGCTCTTTACACTCTCACATAATACCAGAACCAGGGGACATCCACTAAAATTGAGTGTTGGGCGGGTTAGGACAGACAAAAGAAAATATTTCTTT
Organism: Tiliqua scincoides; assembly: GCF_035046505.1. Taxonomy (NCBI): domain Eukaryota; kingdom Metazoa; phylum Chordata; class Lepidosauria; order Squamata; family Scincidae; genus Tiliqua; species Tiliqua scincoides. Next base: position 263,531,226 of record NC_089822.1, read on the forward strand.
ACTCAGCGTGTGGTCGGTCTGTGGAACTCCTTGCCACAGGATGTGGTGCTGGCGTCTAGCCTGGATGCCTTTAAAAGGGGATTGGACATGTTTCTGGAGGAAAAATCCATTATGGGGTACAAGCCATGATGTGTATGCGCAACCTCCTGATTTTAGAAATGGGCTATGTCAGAATGCCAGTGCAAGGGAGGGCACCAGGATGCAGGTCTCTTGTTATCTGGTGTGCTCCCTGGGGCATTTGGGGGGCCACTGTGAGATACAGGAAGCTGGACTAGATGGGCCTATGGCCTGATCCAGTGGGGCTGTTCTTATGTTCTTATGTGCAACTTTAATGATAAAAGAAGCTCTCATGCTGCTGCCAGGACCAAGCCTGACAATATCACCCCATGCTTTGCTAAAGTTGCTAAAGACATAAAGAGACTGTACCACCTGGCAAACAGTCACATATAGCAAATGCAAGTTTTGTTGGTGAAGAATGAAAACATAGGTTCACCTGAATCCTGCTACTCTTCTCCCTGAAACAGAGGAACCAATTGAACATGACTGTTTAGAGGCTGTAAACCTTCAAGCAAGACTGAAAGAGGGACTATACCAAGAACCAATCCCAAATTCAGATGAACTTCTGTACTGTGATTGAGTTTTGTAAAAGAAAGAAAGCATTACATTGAATATGCAGTAGTGGATCTACCTAAAAAAGTTAGAAGAGAGGGGAGACTCCCTTCTTTGACAGTGCAAGCTGCAACAGTCATTGCAAAGACTGAAGTCCTAAAGGAAAAAAGGACACTGTTTAAAGGACATCAGAACAAGATCACCCAAGAAACCACCCAAAGTGCACATGCCTTTCACTGGTCAGGCTAAGAGCTAGCTCTGGAGGGAAGTTAAAGTTGAGCCCCTTAAATTGGTTTTTGGGAAACCTTGGCTCCTAGCAGGAATTATGACTCTGGGACAGAGGGAGGTAGGAAATGTAAAATTGTTAAAATGTGTGCAGTGTCTCTCCCGTATACTATTTTCTCTTTTCAGGTACGTCGCAGACGCTCGACCCTTGCCATTGGACTCCCCCATTCATCCTGTCCTGCCTAAAGACTGAGTCCTGATGAGAAAGCAGAATGAGGAGCCTCTCCAACCTCCGTAGAAAGGACCAAGACAAGTACTCCTGACCACCCGTCAAAATAGGAGTCAAAACTTAGATTCATCACTCCAGAGTTTAAAAAGTAGCAGTGCCCGAGAAATGGACTTTTACCAGGGCACCAGAAGACCAGAACCTTGGACTATAGTGGCTGTTCCAGAAAAATAAAGACTAATAGGAAGGAGTCCTAAAATTGAACTCAATCCTCCTAATACAACTTAGTTTGCCTGAAGATTGTATTGTATTGGCAACCTTCAGTCTCGAAAGACTATGGTATCGCGCTCTGAAAGGTGGTTCTGGCACAGCGTCTAGTGTGGCTGAAAAGGCCAATCCGGGAGTGACAATCCCTTCCACACCGGGAGCAAGTGCAGTCTGTCCCTGGTCTGTCTCCCTGGCTATGGGCCTTCCTTCTTTGCCTCTTAGCCTCAGACTGTTGGCAAAGTGTCTCTTCAAACTGGGAAAGGCCATGCTGCACAGCCTGCCTCCAAGCGGGCCGCTCAGAGGCCAGGGTTTCCCACTTGTTGAGGTCCATCCCTAAGGCCTTCAGATCCCTCTTGCAGATGTCCTTGTATCGCAGCTGTGGTCTACCTGTAGGGCGCTTTCCTTGCACGAGTTCTCCATAGAGGAGATCCTTTGGGATCCGGCCATCATCCATTCTCACGACATGACCAAGCCAACGCAGGCGTCTCTGTTTCAGCAGTGAATACATGCTAGGGATTCCAGCACGTTCCAGGACTGTGTTGTTTGGAACTTTGTCCTGCCAGGTGATGCCGAGGATGCGTCGGAGGCAGCGCATGTGGAAAGCGCTCAATTTCCTCTCCTGTTGTGAGCGAAGAGTCCATGACTCGCTGCAGTACAGAAGTGTACTCAGGACGCAAGCTCTGTAGACCTGGATCTTGGTATGTTCCGTCAGCTTCTTGTTGGACCAGACTCTCTTTGTGAGTCTGGAAAGCGTGGTAGCTGCTTTACCGATGCGCTTGTTTAGCTCGGTATCGAGAGAATGAGTGTCTTAGTTTGCCTTAGTTTGCCTGAAGAACTTAAGAACAAAGTAGTGTACTAGTGAAGTACACCAAGAGAAAACACAAGTTTTGTTTCTATACCTATCTTTTTGCCTATAAGACCCCAGACCATTTAGCAAGTCTAAAATGCCAAAAATCTCCCTTCCTAATAGCAATTTGACCTGTTTGGGACTAGAAAGAATGACGTATATAGTGACAATAGCCCTTCTAGTTCCTACCAGCCACTTTATAAACAGAAGTAGTGAAATAGAAACAGATTTAGTAAAGTTGCACAACATTTCATCAGAAGTCCGCAAGTCATATGCACCCTCAAAACAATCCTAGTGAGATTGGTTGTAGAGCTAGTTGCCAAACGTGTTGTAAGTAAAGTCCATTATTGTCTTCATCATAGTTAAAATCCTTTGCTCTTGTTGTGTGTTACAGATGTTTCCCCTGTGCATCCAGTCCTGTTGCTCAGGACTGGCTAAGAGGAAAGCAGTAAGTGTTTATCCAGTAAGGCTTGTCAATCCTGCTGCCCAGTATTGAAACCGAGAAGGAGAGCAGTAGAATGGGATGCAAGAGGGGGAAATATGTTGCCAAATGCCCAGGAAAATGCATCACCATCCCACTGCCCTCAATATTATCAATCTGCTTTGATACCCCTGAGCTAATTTCGCTAGAACAGATGTAGTATGCTTGCAAGTGCAACTGAGTGGAAACCACAAGGCCAGCCACAAGCTGGTGCAAAAGGCAAAGAATAACAGGAAACTGCGCACAGGTGTAAAACAGGGACAGCTTTTCTATAAAAGTGTACTGAAAGCTTAACTTGGGCTGTTGCTTTGCTCCTGTGTGGAAGCAACCCCCCATTTGCAAATGTCCAAAATAAATGCTGGCCAGTTTTCCTCCTAAGTTGTGTGCCTTGAAGTATCTAAGCCTCACCAGCGAATGAATTTCCCTTCGGGAACAAAAGCATGCTGTTTGTGTGCTTGAAAAAGCTCTCCTATCCACCCTGAGCCTCTTACAGGTGTCTGTCACTTCATATCCTCCTAACCCAGAAGGTCATGCCCAGATACTTCTGGTGGTACTTCCAAGAGGTAGACCATGCCAAGCAGGAGGGCAGAGGACAAACCAAAGAACATCTCCCCACATCTGCGGTATTCAGCCCGGCTGCTTCCTCATCAGGCGCCATGTACACTCCCTGCAAGTCTGCAAAGTGCACAGCCCTGCCTGTGTTTGGCAAGACCTTCTCCAACCAGACAATGGGAAAGAAAATGGGGATTCAGGAGGTTCTTAGAAGGGACTTGTAATCTCCCCTTCCTATGTCCTGACGACACTGAGAGGTGTAGTTTTTCGCTGCTTTTGCAAATGATGCTCAAGCGCTCTTTTCTGCAGCCTTTGGGGAGGAGCCGCTGTGCGCATCTGATGCATTGCCAGGCTCAGGCCCACTCCGAAGGAGGAGAAACTGTGTATATGACTGTTGGGCAGATCCGACAGGTTCAGCTGTGCCATGCAGTGGCATAGCTAGAGGGGGTGCAAAGCACGAAGTCTTGCAGGGAGCCTCACTGCAGCATGCATGAAGCTCCTCCCCTTCAGAGCCATTCCAGGCAGGGGAACATGATGGAGGTACATGCCTCTGCCTGGAATGACTCAGAAGGGGAGGAGGAGGGGCCCCTTGCATTGTGCGGTGAGGCTCCCTGCAAGACTGAGTGCTTTGCACCCTGTCTAGCTATACCACTGCTTCAATCACCAGGTGAGACCACATAGAGCAGACAACACGCACATTTACAACTACAATGTGGCTTTGTATTCCATTCATCTCAGTTCAGAGGTGAACTTCCAGCCTTCCCTGAAGTGTTCCACTTTCTGCCTTCCTTCTTGGGTTTTGATTTGCTGTGGAATATGGTGGGATTGACTCTTGAGTAGATCTGTCAGCCAAGGAGGCCCTCCAGATTGCTTTCAGTAGTAGTGTAATCTCCAGCACAGGGAGATTCGGGGAGGGGCGGGGGCTCTGCCTAGGCCACTCCTGTAAGGCTGGCAACCGAACACACAGCCCAAGGTTTAGCTAATGTTTTGAATGTGTGTGTAAAGTTGGGGACGTTGGAGGAGGCAGATTTTTTTCACGCTTGCATGATAGAGCTGAACCTGTTACTCTCCCTTCTGCACAACAGTTACATACACAGAGTTTATCCTCCTTTGGACTGGGTCTGCACCCAGAAGCCTCCTCCCCAAAGGCTGCAGAAATTCTAGGCTAAGGTGCTGAAAAAGCACCTGATTTTAAATGAGTGAAAGAAACTAGAGATCACTACTAAACAGCTTTCTTGCATGCTGTGAAATAGCCAATGTGTTCTCTTTCCATCCCCACCTCCAGCACAGAGAGATCCACCGCAAAGCAATCTTCCCTCTGGAAAGCACCTGCTTCAAGTCTAGTCCAAGGCTGTCATACAAGAGCTTTATTTCTCTGACATCTAAGAGCATCCACAGACAGGAGAACCTGCAGGCATCTAGAGGCATCTCCACTCACTCACGACATTTCCAGGCATTACACAGGCGTCTCTGGGCAACCCCATGGGCAATGCAGTCGCTAGTGTCTATCAGCAAGGCCTGGGGGTAAATCAATGGCTGAATACAGAGGCTTGTATCCCTTTACTAATTAGCTGAGCTGGTACAACCTGGCATGTTCCCATCACTTGGGAGATGGGCTAGCAAGCAGGTGCAGCTAGTTGATGCAAGTGAAGAATAAACCACATGGAGCCTTGACGTCTGCATGCATCTTCTCACCCCATTCTCAAAACTATGGGCAGCTGCAGCTGCAGTTCAGGTCATTGTTTTGAGTCCAACTTCTCATGGAAAGCAGCCAGTTCCTGGGGCTGAGAGACACAAAGAAGATGGCCGACAGGCACACAAGATGGCAGCCAGAACTTGCACCAGCCGTTACAAATTTCTTGCCATAGGATGCTGTGATGGCACCTGGCCTAGCTGCCTTTAAAAGGAAAGTGGACAGTTTTGTGGAGGTCACAAGCCATGATGACTACATGCAACTTCCATGCACCTGATCACAAAGCTCTGACTCTTTTCTCAGTGCTACATTCCACCTCTTCTCCTCTGGTCGTCCTCCCTCTCTCTCTCTTCCTTTCTCTATCCTCAACTGCATCTCTCTCAGGTCTCCCTCTCTCCCCCTCCACACACCCTCACCACCATCTCCTTTTCTACTGTTAAGTTGGCTGCCAGCCTTGAGACTTGAAGTAAAAGAGCTGAATACATCACTGACTGCTGCCAGTGACCCAAATCCATCCTTCCAGCTCAGTAGTTGTTGAGCCAGAGCAACGACATTGATGCCAAGTCCCATCACACCAGCTGATTGGCATGTTGATGGCAAACTGTGCCAGGGCTCAGTTGGTGACAAATCTTTTAAAGCCACCCTAGTTAGTGGCCCTCTCTACACCTTGTGGCAAGGAATTCCACAGGCTAAGTACACGCTATGTGAAGAACTACTTCCTTTTGTCCAATTGGTTTTTTTATATGACTGGCAGTTCTATTGCTCTGAGAGAAGAAGGAGAAAATTGGTTCAGGGAACATCACAGCTGTATGTTTGAGTACTATTTTAATCTGTACAAGTAGAAAAGAGACAGTCCTAATTTCTACTCAATATGAACATACAGCTGAGGTCTCGATATCTGCGGATTCTTCATCCACAGATCTGGCTCAACCCACGTCCACAGACCTACGAGGAGCCAGACTTGGCCACACCTGAGCCCTCCAGAGGTGACACAACTTTGGTCCCCTTTGGAGGATTTAAAAGGGCCAATCACTGATTTGATTATCTGCAAATTCTGGCATCTGTGGGGGCTTGAAAAAGTATCCCTGCAGAGGCCCCATGTGTACATCTTCTTTTGCTGAATACAGTGATGACCGTATCTTCATGATTTCAGTATCCAGAACTAATGAAATTCCTTGTGCGAATGCAGGTTCCTTCCTCACTCAAAGCACTGATGTAGTTTCTATCCCATTCTGTCGTAACCTGTAAGAACCTCAAAGTGAAAGCTCCCACCACACTCCAAATTTATGTGGTCTCACTCCAGTGTGGGTTCTTTGATTCAGTTTCAGGTTATCGCTCTGACTGAAGATCTTTCTCCACTTGGTACCCTCCTAGGGTTTCTCTCCCATGTGGATTCTGTGATGCAAAAGCAGTTGATCACTCATATTGAAGCTCTTTCCACACTCCAATAAGTTATAAGGCTTCTCCCCTTTGTGGATTCTTCTTCGATGTGAAGTCAAGCCTGAGCTCTGCCTGAAGCTCTTTCCACACTCAAAGCAATTATAAGGCTTCTCCCCTGTGTGGGTTCTTTGATGCACAGTAAGTTGTCCACTCTGAGTGAAACTCTTTTCACACACCAAGCATTTATAGGGCTTCTCCCCTGTGTGGATTCTTTGATGCACAGTCAGGCTTACGTTCCCACTGAAGCTCTTTCCACAGTCCAAGCACTTATAGGATTTCTCCCCTATGTGGGTTCTTTGATGCAAAGTCAGGGTTTTGGTCCACATGAAGCTCTTTCCACACTTCAAGCATTTATACGGTTTCTCACCTGTGTGGGTACCTTGATGCACAGCCAGGTGTGAGCTCTTACTGAAGCTCTTTCCACACTCCAAGCATTTATAGGGTTTCTCCTTTGTGTGGGTTCTTTGATGCAAAATCAGGCTTGTGTTCCAACTGAAGCACTTTCCACACTCCAGGCATTTATATGGCTTCTCACCTGTGTGGGTTCTTCGATGAAAAGTCAGGTTTGTCTTCTGACTGAAGCTCTTTCCACACTCCAAGCATTTATAGGGCTTCTCACCTTTATGGATTCTTCTTTGATGTGTAGTCAGGCCTGAACTCTGCCTGAAGCTCTTTCCACACTCCAAACATTTATAGGGCTTCTCCCCTTTGTGGATTCTTTGATGAGAAATCAGGCCTGAGCTCTGACTGAAGCTCTTTCCACACTCCAAGCATTTATAGGGTTTCTCCCCTGTGTGGGATCTTTGATGCAAAATCAAGCTTTTGTTCCAACTGAAGTTCTTTCCACACTTCAAGCATTTATATGGCTTTTCACCTGTGTGGATTCTTTGATGAAAAGTTAGGTTTGTTTTCTGACTGAAGCTCTTTCCGCACTCCAAGCATTTAAAGGGCTTCTCCCCTTTGTGGATTCTTCTTTGATGTGTAGTCAGGCCTGAACTCTGACTGAAGCTTTTTCCACACTCCAAGCATTTATATGGCTTCTCACCTGTGTGGGTTCTTAGATGCACAACAAGGTGTGATCTCATACTGAAGCTCTTTCCACACTCTAAGCATTTATATGGTTTCTCCCCTGTGTGAGTTCTCTGATGGAAAGTCAGGTTTGAGCTCTGATTGAAGCTCTTTCCACACTCCAAGCATTTATAGGGCTTCTCCCCTGTGTGAGTTCTTTGATGTACAGTCAGGAATATGTTCTGACTGAAGCCCTTTCCACACTCCAAGCATTTATAGGGCTTCTGCCCCATGTGGGTTCTTTGATGTACAGTGAGGAATATGTTCTTACTGAAGCTCTTTCCACACTCCAAGCATTTGTACGATTTCTCCTCTCTGTGGGTTCTTTGATGCACAGTCAGTGTTCCAATGGCAGTGAAGCTCTTCCCACACTCCAAGCATTTATAGGGGTTCTCCCCTTTGTGGATTCTTTCATGAGCAGTCAGGTTTGATCTCTGATTGAAGCTCTTTCCACACTCCAAGCATTGATATTTCTTCGCCCCTGTGTCGTTTCTTAGATGTCTTCTAAATTTTGATTTATCCCTGAAAGTGTTTGCGCTTTGAGAGCTTTGTTCTTCCCTCTGACTGTTTTCTTTTTCTGGTTTGACTGGGATGACATTAACACCCTCACAAGTTTCATGTTGATGTCTCCATTTCACTGTCTGGCTTTGCTCCTGTTTTCCTGTACTGTCTTGGTCTCTGAAAGTCACTTCTTGTATGTAATGCGTGGTATTTTTTGGTGACACCCAATGGGTCCCCTCCTGATCCTCAACATCTTGTCCGTTGCTTCCTGGAACAAAAGAAAATCTTTTTTTTAGCAGAAGAACACAGAAATGTCTAAGTCCATGTCCTCAGAGGCATTCTGTGTATATATCTGCCCCCTTCAGCCCCAATTTTGCAACTGGTTCTGCTTGTGAAATTCAGGGTTTTAGTGGCAAGCAAAGCAAAATCCTGCCAGCCTCTGCCTTGGCCTTGGTTAGATCAGTATTTTTGTTTACTGATTCACTGGTATGTTTTAATTGTTCTAGTGCACTGGTTCCCAAACTATCAGACAGAATCCAATTTTTGGCAAGTTACGAAACTGACAAGCTGATACCTGACAAGGATGAGCCTTACGGAAATTGAGCAGCATGTGCATGTTTACTCATGAGTATGCGAAACTAACTTGGTTAACATAGAAGAGCAGGTTGAGGGGGAAGCAATGCCATCAAAATGGTCCCAATTCTATGAACATAAGAACAGCCCCACTGGATCAGGCCAGAGGCCCATCTAGTCCAGCTTCCTGTATCTCACAGCAGCCCACCAAATGTCCCAGGGAGCACACCAGATAACAAGAGACCTGCATCCTGGTGCCCTCCCTTGCATCTGGCATAGCCCATTTCTAAACTCAGGAGGTTGCACATACACATCATGGCTTGTAACCTGTAATGGATTTTTCTTCCAGAAACTTGTCCAATCCCCTTTTAAAGGCATCCAGGCCAGATGCCGTCACCACATCCTGCGGCAAGGAGTTCCACAGACCGACCACACGCTAAGTAAAGAAATATTTTCTTTTGTCTGTCCTAACTCTCCCAACACTCAATTTTAGTGGCTGTCCCCTGGTTCTGGTGTTATGTGAGAGTGTAAAGAGCATCTCTCTATCCACTTTATCCTTCCCATGCATAATTTTGTATGTCTCAATCATGTCCCCCTCAGGTGTCTCTTTTCTAGGCTGAAGAGGCCCAAACGCTGTAGCCTTTCCTCATAAGGAAGGTGCCCCAGCCCAGTAATCATCTTCGTCTCTCTCTTTTGCACCTTTTCCATTTCCACTATGTCTTTTTTGAGATGTGGCGACCAGAACTGGACACAATACTCCAGGTGTGGCCTTACCATAGATTTGTACAACGGCATTATAATATTAGTTGTTTTGTTCTCAATACCTTCTAATGATCCCAAGCATAGAATTGGCCTTCTTTACTGCCGCCACACACTGGATCGACACTTTCATCGACTTGTCCACACCCCCCCCAAGATCTCTCTCCTGATCTGTCACAGACAGCTCAGAACCGCCCAACAAACTATTGAGAAGGAAGCCCTTCCCACCTCCAAGTAGACAATCTTGAGCCCTACAGAAAGTGAAACTGAGCACCATGTGCGCATTTACATGTGTGTAAATGCGCGCATGTACCTCAGCTCTTATCGAAGGTAAGGCAAAGGGGAACGCAAGACCATGAGTATGGTCCCGATCCAATAAACATGAAGCTCAAAAAATGCTCCAGAATGTGGTCCAGCCAGTCACCATATTAAAAAGGAGAAAAACAGAGGCCTGAATGGTTGGTAAAGTGAAACTTTGTTTTAAGACTCAGAAAGCTGGGTCCCAATATAATGTCATTTTAAAAGTGTGTCCTGGTGCTAAAAAGTTTAAGAACCACTGGTCTAATGTATTTTGCATATACCATGAATTTTAAGACAAATGGACCATTTGCCAGAAAGACAGGAGAGCAATTGTTAAAATGATGACATAAAAGTTACGGGGAAACATTTTACCAGCTGTCCTATTATTCTGGGTGCTGATTTACTGGCTTACCCCAGCAGACATCAGAGGCCACTTCATCCACATGTTTCACTAAAGGGACAGCTGCATTATTATTTTGGGGTTGGATCGCTTACCCCAACAAAAGCCAGAGGCCTCTTCATCCAGTCCCTGAACTTCGGACACCCATGCATCTTCCCCTCGTTCCAGCTGGGCAATGAGGTCAGGCTTGGCGACTGGAAATCCCCCTTGGGAAGGAGAAGAGAAAGTTCAGCTGAAGGTCCATGAACCCTCAGAGCTCTCCCTGTGAAGGCAGAGAAGAAACCAAAGGAGTGAAATCATTCTTTGACAGCAGGGCTTGGCAAGCTTCTTCTGGACCACGGCCAAAGGTTGCATCTGGGAGTGGAGAGTGAGCTGCGTTCATCCCTATATCTAATAAATGGAGGGAAGAATAAAAAACCCAACTAACTCTGAATGTTTGTTTTACTTAAGTAATAAATACTGCAAATTTTATTATTACAAAGCACAGCTTCTAATTTGAATTAGACACACATTTTAAATTATGGATGGTAAGTGAAGGAGAACGCCTGGCAGTTTAGCTATACATTGCGCCACAAGTAGGAAAGACAAGAAAGACACACAACTGTGTGGCAGACAAAACTCAGCCATATCCGAGGAATCCAAATGGAGGGTGTACACCCCTGCTCCAGCTTCTCAATGTCCCTCTTAAAATGCGGGGCAAGAACAGGTCACAGTATTAACATACAACCAGCCGTTAAAGTCATTTTTGCCCAGCCCACAGGTGTACACATTCTGTCCCTGTTGCATATAGGTGGGACCTCGGTAACCACTGATTTGCTATCCACTGATTTGACTTACCACCAATATCAAGGTCTACCTTTAAATGCCTTGTAGCAAGAAAAAAGCACCAAATCCCATTTCTTACCTTCACGCTGTTAAATAATTATAATTTCAATCCATTAGATTCCATTATTCACCCCATCTAGTGGCTGAATGCTATAGGTATCTATGCCAGGGGTGTCAAACTCATTTCATCCTGGGGGTCACACTAGATTCATGGCATCTGCTGAGGGCCGGTGTTGTACATCATATTTGTACAACAATAGAGACAATGACTAGTAGAGAAATACAGAAATAGGTAGCACACACGTTTCATAAACATACACACCAAGCCAGATCTGGGTAAAGGGTGCGGGGGAATAGTGTCCAGGAAAAAGCACAAAACACATATAGAGATTAATTATTCAGAAGCAGTGATGTGCACATAATTTGACGCATAAGCATCATCAAAGTGGCGGGGGTTATAATAAAATCATTATAGGTTCTGCCTTGCTTTGTACTTTGGGATAAGCACAGAAAGAGACACACAGGACCAGGACATTTTTTTTTAAGCAAAAGCTGGGCACAGAAAGAGACACACATGGGGAAAAACAGTGCTTGGGTGAAGGTAGTTGCTGGCACAGACACACTGATCTCGTCGGTGAAGTTGTGAGCATGTGGGTGGCCCCAAAGCCTGAAGAGGAGCGCTGGGCCACAGAAGCCTGAAATGCCACGGAGGTGTGCCGGGCAGCTGATACAACTCAAGGTGCGCTAATAGCAGTGCTGTATAAAGCTCCCAGCTTTGCTGCTTCAAGCAGCAGCAGTGAAGGAAAGCAGGCCTCGTGTTTGCACAAGATCTTTTATAGGTCTTGAGCTCACGTGATACCTTCCGGTCTTGCACGAGCTCAAAGCCTATAAAAGGTCTTGCACAAACGTGAGGACTGCTTTCTTTCAAGGCTGCTGTAGAAAGCAGCAGCGAAGCTGGGAGTGACGTTTTCAGGCCTTCCAAGGTCTCAAAACCTCCTTCTGAGGGCCAGGGATGCTGCGTGTGACATCCCCGGGTCTCGGAATTCTCCTCCAGACGCGATTGGAGCAGAGCTCCAGTTGCGGTAGGAGTGAACGGGGATGGGGCTGCCCAGCAAACCCCCACCCCCAGGAGCACATGAGCCGTCTGACTCACAGGTTATGCACACAGTCCAGTTCAGCCCAGTTTATGCCTGCAGGCTGCACTCCTTTTCCTTTCTGAGAGAAAGCCCCACTGGACACAACAGGACTTACATCTGAATAGACACCTATTGAATTGTGCTCCAGTTCAGTTCATGGATGCAGTTCAGTTCAAGTTCATACAGGAGGCTGACCCATCTGGCTTGGCTCTGTGAGTGCTGCACCCCCCCCCAAGAGGTGGGCACTCGACCCTGATACTGCCTTGTGCTCCACACTTTGTGGGCACTTTGCAAGCCAAGCTGGTTGATGCTGGTGCTCCAGGCTGCTGGGCTCACCTCCCTCCGCTCCTTCTCAGTGTGTTTTGGAGTCCTGCCTTGTTGCATGAGAGCTGGTGCTGGGGAGTCCCAGTGAAGTTTGATCTGGGGGGTGCAATGACTCTTGAGTAGCGCACTCTGCCAAGCATGGCAAGCTGTATGCCACCCATGTTGCATTCTGAGTGAACCTCAGAACCATGGGTCCGAACCATGGAGAGGTGAAGTTTCCAGGAAGGGTGCTCTACACCCCCCCCATGAGCTTGACAGCGGCAATACAATTACTGCGCCAGCTACGGGCTGGAATGGCTTTGCCCTCTGCTCTATGAAAAGGTTTAACTCCATGATCCTGATACTAAATACTCCCTGCCTTTGAGCTGCCATACATAGATGAAGAAAAGGGGAGGCACAGAACAGCCTTTGGGGCTGGGGCCTTCCACTGGGTTTGGGGTCTCACAGGGCTAGATGATGTTGTTTGGCAGACCAGATACAGCCCATGGGCCATACGTTGCTGGTTCCTGTTTCTGTTTAAGGGGCAGCAAAAAGGTCTTCCTGAAAAGGAAAAGGGCTAGAAAAAGCCATTGGCCACATGATGGAAGGAGCCCCCTTACCCACAGAGGCCACATTCCGGTAATTCTCCAGCATGACTTCCCTGTACAAGGCTCTTTGGTCTGGGTCCAGCAGAGCTGCCTCTTTCTCTGTGAAATGCACGGCCACATCTTCGAAAATCAGAGGTCCCTGCAAGAAGAAAACAGTTCAGACCAGTTGTTCTCACACATTTAGCACTGGGATATACTTTTTAGAAAGAGAAACTGTCAGGACCCACCGGAAGTGATGTCATGAGCAGAAGTGACATCATCAAGCAGGAAAATTTTTAACAATCCTAGGATGCAATCCTATCCACACTTACTCAGGAGTAAGTCCCATTTATGATCACTGTTAAAAGAATACACATAGTAGCTTGTTAAAAGTACAGGTCTGTCACATTTCCCCAAATGCAGTCACATACCATGGAAGCATCAAGTCTAATATATTGAAAAAAATATTGAAATGAATGGGGACCCACCTAGGGGGTCCCGACCCACAGTTTGAGAAACACTGCCTCAGACAGTATCCAGGACCACAGACCTCCCTCAGCACAGTGGTGTCACTAGGGTTTGCGTCACCCAGTGCGGGAGGCCATCGCGTCACTCCCCCCCCCCGGGCTGTGGACAGGGCAATACCCCAGGTGGTGGGTATGGTGATGTGCCATCACTCCGCCCCCACTGGTTTTTTGGCTGTAACTTTTGAAAGAACAAAGATAGAACACATTCTGCATGAAATAACGCATTGATTGATATATAACATGCTGGTATTATTCCTCTAAACTGTGATTTTAGTGATTTTGGTCACCAGTGGGGTCACCCCCCCCCCCCGGGTGTAAACTTACTAACACCTTATTGCAGCAGTTCTCAAATGTTTAGCACTGGGACCCACTTTTTAGAACATCAATCTGTCCAAGACCCACCAGAAGTGATGTCATGGTAGAAGTGACATCCTCATGCAAATTAAAATAAATAAGTATAAATAATTAAAGTAAAACAAATAATTAAATAAGCAGAAGTCAGCCCTGTTCTACCAAGTGAATTTCTTCTGTAGCCTGCCTGCAATAACACCCCCCTCCAAAACCAGTAAGGTTTTCAGCCCCAAGCAGTGCCCAGTTCAATTTAAGAACTTATATTTAAACCAGATCACTGTCAAGATCCACCTGGCTTTGCAAGTCTCAAAAGGTTCACCTTATCAGCTGAAGCCTCTATTTTGATCCTTTTTAGTGGAAGGGGGAGGCTGCCTTCTGGAGCATTTGTTGAGCTCCAGTTCCATCAGATCAGGACCGTTCTGGTGGCTTCACATTCCCCTTTGCCTGGTCTGACCACCAGCTGAGGCACGTTTGCTTACTCATGAGTAAACGCGACCATGAGGCTTAGTTTCGCTTTCCATAGGGCTCAATACATTCGTCTGCTTGGAGGGAGGAACTTCTTCTCAGGTGTTTTTGGAGGCTGCATTCTTTGGCTCAGGACCATCCTGGTGTCGTTGGATTCCTCTCAGCCTGCCCTTTCCAACGGACTAAGGCAAGTTCATCTACTCATGAGTAAACACATGATACGGCTCAGTTTCACTTTCCATAAGGCTTAATGCATTTTTGTTCTCCTGTTTCTTGGCTAAAACTTTTGATAGAAAGGAGATATTTCACTCTAGTTTTTTGCACTGCATTCTGCTGGAACTTCCACATCCAATGGTATATAACATGATGGCATTACTCCTGACCACCGCAATTTTAGTGGGTCACCCCTAGTGTGTGTCACCCGGTACAGCCTGCACCACCCGCAACCCCCTAGCGACGCCACTGCCTCAGCATCTTCAGCACAGGCAGGAAATGACCCCTCTCAATGGGCAGTTTACTTACTTCCCTTTAAAACATCTACACTTCCTTTCCTCAAAGGAGGCATACAAGTATTTTTCAAGTAACAAGTGTAAACTGTTCCTAATCATTTATTACAGGTGGGACCTTGGTATCCGCGATGGATTTGCCTTGGACCTCTTGCTGATACCAAAAATCGTGGATAATCAAATCTGTGATTTTGCACCCCTTTCTCCCTCCAAAGGGGCCTGGAGTTGAGCTCCAGTCCCCTCCTGAGGGGTTTTCTGAAGCCCAGAGAAGCAGCACGTGCCCATCTGCTGCCTCTACAGGCTTCAGAGTATCCTAGAGAGGTGATAAAACACCACTTCCAGTTTCCCAAGAGAAATGAGGTGTTGTTCTTTTTTGTTTGTTTTTGCCTTTTAAGGCATTCCAAGGCCTGGGAAAGTTCCCAGAGAGATTCCTCGGGCCTCAGAATGCCTATTATGGCAAAAAAGTCACTTCCAGTTTCCCTCGGAAAACCAGAAGTAGTGTTTTTTGCATCTCTGGACCACTCAGGAAGTGGACGGACACACGCTGCCTCAGAAAGCCATCTGGAGGGGATTGGAGCTCAGCTCCGGTCTCCTTCAGAGGGCTCAGGTGGATCCAAGTTTGGCACAGTGTGGGTCTGGGGGACCTGCATTGAGCCAGATCTGTAGATGAAAAATCCGTGTATAAACAGGTTCCACCTGCAGTTTTTTCAGCTCCACAGAATGGATGTATGTTTGGGAAAAACTACACCAGGCAGTTGCAGTACTTGGTCTTGTCAATGGGATTTTGTGAGCTTTTCCACTTGTGTGGTTGCTGTCAGGAGGGAAGATTTCGGATGATTTGCTGGGAGAGGGCAGTTCGCATGAATACCCTGTTGAGCCTTTCAAGGAGGGAGACGTTCTTCAGTGACGGGCAGCCCAGTTCTAACCTGCATAGGGCCTGAATAGCATCCAGTGCAGGTTAGGAAGTGGCTAGAGGTCTCCTTTGGGTAAGGGAAGTTTTCCCCCTTACCCAGAGTAACATCCCAGCCAGCCCTACTAGAATCCCCCAGCTATATAACTAGTGGAAGTCCAAGCATCCTAGTGTGACATTGGCTGCTCCTGGAGAGGCCTCCACAGATCCTGCCCCCCTGCTGGGCACAATCTGCTTCTCATTCTGCCCTTACCCAGAAACCCCACTCCCCACTTCTGGAACTCCTGCCACCCTCTGAAAGCCTCTGCACTGCTCAGTGGTGTAAGTACCTCTGCCAGTGGCCAGAGGTCTGGATACAGTAGCAGCAGCGCAGTGCAGGTTTCCCTGCCAGCACTTGCCTACCTGTGTGGTGTTGCAAATCTGCTGTATAGCACATTTGCAATACATTTGGCTGGCACAGGGACTGATGCAAATTTACCATAGATACTCGCCTATGACAAAGAAATATCTGCTGATAAATCAACTGTAAATCTTCTCCTCGTCTTATCTGCGGGTCACTCAGGGGTTAGGGCTGTTCAGTCAGACAGCAGAAGCCCAGAGGAGAGCAATGCAGAGATAATTATAAGGCTATATATGGTAGGATTGTGTTGTTGATCTCTAAAATCTCCAACTGAAGTGTCCAAGCCAGACCCTGCCTGAAAATCTTGGTGTGTTGCTGCCAGTCAGAGTACACAGCCTGGGACAGGCAGACTGAGGGGCTGACTCCATATCTCAGCCTCCTATGCGTGAAGCAGAGTATTCCTGCCCTGGATGGTGAACGTGGATTTGTCCTGGAAAACGTTGTGGCAGGAGGTGGCAGCTTCCTGTTAAGGTTACAGACCTGCAGAAGAAAATACTGCTTAGACTACACAAGAAATTAAATCTACAGTGTTTCACAGGAAGTTCAAAAAGGTGACCATAGTCTTCTTAAGACTCTTTTTTCCCAACTTCCCTCCTTCTTTAATCTTAATTTCTTCCATTGAGATACCTGATTAAAGTAACTTGATAAAAGTAGCATCTTAAATTTTTATAGTGGCCTTTCACTTGGTAGGCTGAATGGTCTGCAAATGGCAACATCTTTTGCACACGTAGCAACTGTCCAGCTCTGTGGCTCCCCACCACAAAGCTATCAAAGTATTCGAGAGAATCTTATACCTGAGCTGGATCTGCTGCACCCTCTTGCCAGTCCATGGAAGGAAGAGATGATCCACATTGAATCCTGGTTGTCATTCTCTGTCAGTCTGTGGGAGCAGGAAGAACAAGCCCTTTCAGACCAATGACTTTTCAGCATCACAACTGGAAAGAAACAGATTGACACATTCTGCAGTGAAAGTCTCAAGGGGGAGACCTTGGTTCTGGTCTCCTCTCTTCCTCAACCTCTGAAGAAATTCTAGCAGCAGGCGCTGGACAATGTGTGAATACGTGATAGGAGCCAGAGGTGGCCCATAAATAGGTTTCCTGCACACTGTGAAATACCCCCGACTCCAACTGCAACCATCTTTGTGGTTGTGATAATTGGCACAGCCATTTCTAGCAAGTTTCCCCAAAGAGAGTCTGTGCTCAGGACAGGGGATCGTCCTCGCCCTCCCTCCTCCAGCACAGGGAGGTCCACAGGTGAGCCACTCCCCCGTCCCCAGAGCAACAGGCCAGGTACTCTTAATGCACCCAAGGGAAGAGCCTCCCCTCCCCACTGCACTATTCCTGGGTGTTGCACAGACCACCCACCTCTGCAGCCACAGACTCTCCTCCAGTGCAGAGTGCAAAGGGAAGATCCTGCCTGTGCTTGGGGGTAGCAAAGCAACCAGGTCCTTCTCCTTTGCCAGCCTCCGCCAAGACCTCCTCCAACCAGGCAAGAGAGGCGAAACATGTGTCTCCAGGAATGCTTCTGCCCGCCCCCTAGATCTTGAGGATGCTGGGAGGTGTAGTTTTTTGTTGCTTTTGCCAAAGATGTTCGCACTACCTTTACTGCAGCCTTTGGGGAGGAAGCGGCTGAGTGCACCTGATGCACTGCCACAGCCGGACCCAGTGCAAAGGAGGATGAGCTCTGTGCATTTACTGGTTGTGCAGAAGCGAGACAGTATCGTGCAAGGGTGAGAGGGCTGCATCTGCTGACCCTACCTGTCCTCTCTGCAACTGGTGCCCCCTACCTGTCTCGAGTTAAGGGGGGGAGGAAGCTAAGGGACCTTTGTTGCAGCCTTTGGGGAGGGAGGAGGCTTCTGGGTGCTCCTGATGCGCTGCCACCCCTGGACCCAGTGCAAAGGAGGACGAGCTCTGGGCATTGGACTGGGGTGCAGAAGGGAGAGTGGCAGGTTCAACTCTGTCCTGCGAGCATCTGCCTCTCCTGGGATCCCGGCCAGAGATGCTCAAGGGGACTCTTTGCAGCATTCGGGGAGGGAGGAGGCTTCTGGGTGCACCTGATGCGCTGCCACCCTGAACTCAGTGCAAAGGAGGACGAGCTCTGTGTATGTCGCTGTTGGGCAGGAGGGAGACTGTGCCGTGCAAGGGGAAGAAGAGCTGCCTCTCCACCTCATCCTGCAGGGGGGTGTGGATGGATCATGCAATCGTTTGCTTCTGTTTCGCTCCCCCCCCCCCGCCTGGAAGGGCTCCTAAGGGGAGGGGCCCCTTGCACGTGGTGGTGAGGTTCCCTGCAAGGCTGAGTGCTCTGTCCCCCTCTGGCTACGCCACTAACAGGCTGAGTCTAACCGGCTGCCACAGACCTGCCCAGGAGAGCGATGCCCAGCGCTCTCTTAAGGGGTCTGTGACATCAGCAGAGGGGAATCCCCCCCCCCCGCTCATTTGATTCCCTGCTTGCCTGACTGACAGGCTGTCCTCCCTCCCCCCCTCCCTGGAGAGAAAGGAGAGGGCAGGCTGGAAATGGGGATCCGGATCCAGCCCTAGATCCAGCCTCCAACCCTCTTCCCACCCCAGGTGCCCCAACTCCCCCTTCCCACCACCAGCTTCCTGGCACTGGAGGGCCTCCCACAGCTGCTGGCCTGCATGTGGCACCTGTGGCCAGTTGTGGCAGTGGCCCAGGAGCGCATGCATGATGGTGCTCACATATCCCAGCAGCGCATGGCCCAGATGGGCTTGGGCCACAGTGTAGTATAACTCCCTTCCCACAAAACACTATTCACAATTGTTTGCTCTCCTCCTTTACCGTATGTCTCTCTGGATACAGTGGGACATAGATTTGAGAGCATGTGCTGTTTGGCAAGGTGGTGTGGTGAGTAGGGAGGCAGGTGAGGCAGAGCCTCCCCACCAGAGTCCTTGGAAAAGCGCCGTTGCCATGTGGGGCATCCAAGAACACACAAGCCACAAGCTCTGCTTCCTGTTCCTCTGCCCTCCCTGCTCTGCGTGTGGCTTGTGGGTGCTTGGGTATCTCACATTGTGGCAGCGCTTTTCAAAGGACTCTGGTAGGGAGGCTCTGCCTCACTTGCCTCCCCACCCACCGCATGTCCCTGGCTGTTGGGCAATAGCCATAATTCTTTCATTTATTTATCAACGTTGTTCAGACAAGCAATCTTCTGGCACCTTAGATTGACTTCTGTTTTCCTGGGTCCAAACCAAGGCCAGGTACAGAACACCTGGTACCAGACATTGTATGCCAAACAGTGCCCACCCTTTACCCAGTGATGTGCCAGCCTCTGCTCCTCCCACTCCCTCACCTGGAAATGGAAGTGAGGAAGCGTCAGGTACTCTAGCCCAGCATTCCTCAGCCTCTGACCCCGATGTACCACTTCACATGGTCCATCTCCTGGAAGTACCACCAGAAGTAACTGGTGATGATGTCATCGCCAGTCACTTCCAGTCTGGGAGGTCAAACGTAACATGACAAACATTGGTATGCGGTTCAGGGTGGATGGGAGGGCTTCAAGCATGTGAAAACTGCACACTGGAGTTCTGCCCTTTGAGCCAAGCCTCCTACTGCTGTTTGTTGTGTTGAGGTCTCACTGCCTAGCAACAGGGGTCTGGGGGTGCCACCAGACACCACCTCGCCTATCACCAGTGGTACGCATACCTCCAGTTGAGAAACACTGCTCTAGCCCACCACACTCCTCTCCTTCCAACTTCCTCTTCTGTTCCATCCCTTTTTTCCTTTTCGAAACAGTGGGAGAAGGCAAAGTGAGTGGAGGTGAAAATCCCTCCACGCCGCTTTCTGACTTGGTTGTCTCACCTAACCTCATGGATGTACCAACTTGCAAGGTGCACCTCACCTGATTTGCAAGGTGCATCTGAGGACATGCTCTCTAATGCGCAAAAATGTATGCTGTAAGAAATACATTCATGTCTCAGGTGCCACAACAGAGAGCATCAGGGCTACACAGCTGCAATGGCATGTGAACACTTCCTTGGGAATTGGCTCCACTGAAGCATTTGTTGGGCCACTGTGAGATTCAGGAAGCTGGACTAGATGGGCCTCTGGCCTGATCCAGCGGGGCTCTTCTTATGTTCTTATCCCCTCCAAAGGCGGCGCACAAGACAGGATCTCAGAAAGGATCCTTTGTTCTGAAAATGTGTTTCAAGATCTGGGGATGGCCACATCTTTAGATGACTTTAAAAATGGATTGTATAATTCATGGAGGGGAGATCATACTAAAGGGTGATTGGCCTTCGGTGCTAAACAGAACCTCCATATTCAGAATCAGCTTACTGAAAGCTGTGAAGAAGCAGCAGAGCTGTCTATCAACTTGCTCAGGGGGCTCCCAGAAGCACCAGGCTGGCTCTCCTAGGAAAACAGTACTGGACTAGATGAACCCTTTGGAATCATCCAGTACTGCAGTTCTCAAGAGATCAGAGTGTAGGAGCCAAGAACGTCCACGGGGCAGTCACTAGTCCAAATCACGCAAGGGCCATCTGAAAGGCACCACAGTTTGTACAGAAGATGTATACATACATGCATCCTGTCAGGACTAACCTATTCCACGTATTACCAAAAAGGGGGGGGGAACCCATTTGTACTGGTGTGTTACATTGTTCTGGTCATACCCAGCACCTCATATTTTGAATGTGAGAAGTCTGTTGGAGGAGAATGCCATGACTTGGGGCACAATCCTATCTGGGTCTTGTGCTGCCATAACTCTTGTTCCAGCAGCCTGAAAGCCAGGCTGCGGTCACATGCTTTTTACTTACCTCTGGCAGGCCTCCTGATTCCCCCCCTCCCCGATTTGATGCAGCATCATCATCATTGCCAATGGTGGGGGATAGGACTGGGCAGTGAGATACTGGTCCTAAGAATTGTGCTGGTGGCAAGAGATGCTTCCATTGTAACAGAGACCTCTAGTGGACCAGAAGGATGTGGACTGGCAGCCCACCTGATTCAGGGCATTGCTGCTAAACCTGGATGATGTAAATTATGCACATCTATTAAATGCGTATTTTTGCTTTTTCATAATTTATTCCACTTCTACTAGTCTTGGGGTGAGGGGGATGCTGTGTAAGGCATAGAACAGTGCAGCTATCATGGTCACACCTGGCATCTTACCCTCTCTCATGAAGGGGAATTATCATTATTATTAATTCTTAAGAATATTTATATACTGCTTTTCAACAAAAACATTCCCAAGGCAGTTTACAGAAAAAATCAAATAACTAAATGGCTTCCTGTCCCAAAAGGGTTCACAATCTAAAAAAAAAAAAATGCAGAACACCACCAGCAAACACTTGTAAAGACACTGTGCTTGGGTTGGACAATTACTCTCCCCCTGCTAAATATAAGAGGAGCACCACTTGAAAAGGTGCCGTTTTGCCCAGTTAGCAGGACTGGGATAACTCCGACCTAAAGTCAGGGAAGGGTGAAAAAGAGATCACTGCAGGCCTTGGATTTCTACAGAGAGATGCTGACCGAGGGCTCAGTTAACAGAGAACGTGGCATCTCTGAACAGAGAAATGAAGTGACCCTGTACCCTCTCAGGGCCCAATCCTATCCAACTTTCCAGCACTGATGCAACAGCAAAGCAGCCCATGGTAAGGGAACAAACGTTCCCCTGCCTTGAGGAGGCCTCCATGACTGCCTCTCCCCCTCCCACAGAAAGGAGGGGAGAAAGAAATTTCATGCCCCATTGGCACAGCTGCATTAGTGCTAGAAAGTTGGACAGGATTGGGCTCTCACTTTCCTGCAGTTAACTCATGGGGCTGCAGTTAAGAATCCAAAAGGCCGACCACTAAATACTAACTGGAAAAACTACTCAAATGACATATATCTGGCCGCCCAAGCCTATCCTTGAGAAGGTGGCCTGCACAACGCATATTGTACGGGCTGCTCCAACTGTGGGCAGCTCACTACTGACAGCATGGAAGTCAGTAAGCCCTGCCCTGGCTGTGGTAGACTGCAGATCAGCTGTCAGTGCAGAAGGCATCAGGAAGGATCGGGATGGGGATTCGGCAGGGCTGGGGGCAGATTGTGGAGACGCGGCATCCATGAGATGTTATACCCCCAGCCCGGTCCTGACACGCCCCCATTGGACTAACAGGTTTACACCAGCAAAATAGCTGGCATAGATCTGCGTAGACCCACAGGAGACAAGGGAACGGTGGAGGAGGTTCTCTGCCGGTCTGGCCACCAGCCAGCACACAGGATACAGTGGAAGCAGGCCAGCCAAGGATAGGACTGGGCCCTAAGTGACACATACCCGAATCATTTATTCTACAGCTGCCAGTCCCAAGGTGAGGCATGGAGCTCTGTATGGCCCCGAGGACTTTGCCTAACCCAGGTCATGTTACCAAACAGTGACCGCCATTTCTCAGACAAAAAACACAAAGTTATGCAGTAGTAAGCATATAATAAACCTCATTGTCCTACATGGGTTATCAGTGTTTGTGTCTCATTTAAGTTTTTCCCACATATAGGACGCCCATAAGGTTTCTCTCGAGTATGAATTTTTTGGTGCTTTAACAAATACGATCTCTGGGAGAAATTTTTTCCACAGTCAGGGCACTCATGAGGTTTCTCTCCAGTATGAGTGTTCTGGTGCCTGAATAAATCTGATCTCTGGGAGAAGTTTTTCCCGCAGTCAGGGCACTTGTACGGCTTCTCTCCAGTATGAACTTTCTGATGTCTGAATAAATCCGATCTCTGAAAGAAGCCTCTTCCACAGCGAGGGCATTTGTAAGGTTTCTCTCCAGTGTGACTTCTCTGGTGGTTTAACAACTGGGATCTCCAAGAGAAGTTTTTGCCACAATCCGGGCACGGATACGGTTTTCTCCCCGTGTGGATGGTCTGATGACTCCGCAAAACTGTGACATCTCTGAAGTGCTTTCCACATTCAGGGCATTCGTGAGGTTTTTCTCCAGTATGACTCTGCTGATGTCGTAACAAGCGCGATTTCCAAGAGAAGTTCTTACCACAGTCAGGGCACTGGTGTGGTTTTCTCCTTGCGTGGACTGTGTGATGACTCTTCAAGTCGGTTCCATCCCTGAACTGCTTTCCACATGTGTAAGTCTTCTCTCCAATATGAATTACCTGGTGCTTTGTTAAGGAATTGGAATGGAGGCTTGCCCCAAACTCGAGGCAATTGTAATTTTTCACTGCCATCTGGCTACTGTGATGTTTCTCAAGGTCTGAATTCTGTGGGATCTTTTCCCCGAATGAGGGGCCTACAACGCACTCTTCTCCAGTCTGTTCAAAAACAAGATGACAGAATTTTCTACCATACTTGGAAAATGATGGCTTCTCCTCCTCTGTATCCACTGGGCTGGAATTGCTGCAGGCAGCTCCAAGACCTTCTGGGAACTCACCAGATTCCTTGCATCCTGTATGCGGCTCCGTTCTCTGTCCTCTCATGGACTCGCAACGTCCCTCACGCATCTCAACAGGCACCAGAACATTCCCTTGGGTATCTTTTGATATTGTCCTGGGTATTTCTTCTGGCTCATTTCCTCCAGTTGGAGAATTCTTCATTCTGAGCTGAGTTCTCTTCCCATCATCTGAAGAAAAAAAGAGTGGAATTTTGTTGGTATTCTGGTGACCCATTTTCAAGCTTCCTGCAACATCCTCCTTCCCATCTTTCCCCATCTGCCCACCTCCCTTTCTAGCCTCCAAACTCCATTCCAATCCTGGACTGTGAAGACACCCTGCTAAAGTATGAAAACCAAATTTCTCTGCCAGGAAACACAAATTCTGCTTCTGGACTCAGGGCCTCCTGGGCTTACACAACTCAGGAAAAGTGCCTATTTTGCACAGTGGATCTTACTTCTAGTACTCAGCAAGAGGGAGAATGATGCAAGACCAGGGGTGTCCAAAGTTTTTGGCAGGAGGGCCACATCATCTCTCTGACACTGTGTCAGGGGCCAGGGAAAAAAAGAATTAATTTACATTTAAAATTTGAATAAATTTACATAAGTTTACATAAATGAATATTTTAAAGATGAACTTATATGAATGAATGAAGGTCTTGCAATAGCTCAAGGCCTATAAAAGGCCTTGCACAAAGCAAGGCTGGCCTTTCCTTTGCTGCCGCTACTGCATAACAGACATGAAACAACAAGCAGTGGAGGGAGCCCTCAACCCACAGCTCATGCGAGAGGTCAAACAGTTGCCCTCACACTGAGAGCAGTTGCGGAGGGCCAACAAATCTCCGGAGGGCCAGAGGCTCATTGGAGACTGGGGGCTCCCTGAAGGCCGCATTGAGAGGCCTCGAGGGCCGCAAGTGACCCCAGGGCCGGGGTTTGGGCACCCCTGTGCAAGACCATGAAGATTTTTCCATGCCCCGCCTGATCCCACGCCATTTGGGTATGGAAAAGTCATCAGGTCACTTCCAAGCTGATCTTGGGTTTCTCTGTGTTTTTAGTTTGTTATTCCATCCTCCTCTCAATCACTTTTGCAGCACCTATGTTCAGTTATCAATGATGGACCTTTAAAAAAAATGTTTATTTTATTGCACCTAACACACTGCTTTAGGTACTTCGTAAATACATTTGTTTGTGGATGTATTTAACTGTGTCTTAGGAAGTACCAGTGTACCTGGGCAGGTCAGGGGAACAACTGCTCTGGGGCGCCACCTGGTGGGGGGCACCACTGCAACTCCCTCCCATGCACAGCCCATTTTTTGTTTTTCTTAAGGCCCCATTATAGGGCCTCAGAAAGCCTTCTGAGGCTTCTGGAAAATCTAAAAATGTCACTTCCGGTTTTCCATGAAGACTGGAAGTGATGTTTTTAAATATGGGGAGGGGGGATGGCATTTGGTCCTGGGCGGCACAGGGGCCAGGATCACAATTGTTAGGCAGCCCAAGCCTACCTAAATCCCCCCACTGATTCAGCCACACCAACAGTGCTCATGGTTTATCTGTAGGGTACTCGTGTTGGGCACATCTCCTCAGGGTACATTCACTTGTTCTGGGGAACGAAGTGCCTGCTATTTTGAAGATTTAAGTCCGAGGCATGTAATGACAGCAAAAAGGGAGAGAAAAGGGATAGGACATGGGCACACATGAGTGCCACCTATATTGCTCCACCTCTCTCTCTGCCCCACCTGGGAACTCCACTGTTCCACCTGCCCCATTCTATCTCCTGGAATATCCTATCGATCCATTCTATCCATTCTATCTCCTGGAATATCCTATCTAGAATGTGATAGCCCATTCTATCACAGTCCTGGAACGTGCTGGAATCCTAGCATGTATGCACTACTGAAACAGAGACGCCTGCGTTGGCTCGGTCATGTCGTGAGAATGGATGATGGCCGGATCCCAAAGGATCTCCTCTATGGAGAACTCGTGCAAGGAAAGTGCCCTACAGGTAGACCACAGCTGCGATACAAGGACATCTGCAAGAGGGATCTGAAGGCCTTAGGAGTGGACCTCAACAAGTGGGAAACCCTGGCCTCTGAGCGGCCCGCTTGGAGGCAGGCTGTGCAGCATGGCCTTTCCCAGTTTGAAGAGACACTTGGCCAACAGTCTGAGGCAAAGAGGCAAAGAAGGAAGGCCCATAGCCAGGGAGGAAGACCAGGGACAGACTGCACTTGCTCCCAGTGTGGAAGGGATTGTCACTCCCGAATCAGCCTTTTCAGCCACACTAGACGCTGTTCCAGAACCACCTTTCAGAGCGTGATACCATAGTCTTTCAAGACTGAAGGTTGCCAACTAATTCTATCTCCCCATTCTACCTCCTCTGCAGCCAGTTCTAGAAGAGCACACAAAATTTTACGACAGTGGAATGTTATTCCGTGTTGTAAACCTCTCCACGCACCAGCCCAAGTCTGAACATAAGAACATAAGAACATAAGAACAGCCCCACTGGATCAGGCCATAGGCCCATCTAGTCCAGCTTCCTGTATCTCACAGCGGCCCAAAGTCTGGATAGGACTGGGCCCTTAATTTTTGTTATTGAGCTACTAATAAAAAGCCTAAATAGATAAAGCAATCCCAGTACTAACTTCAAAGAGATTTCCACAGTTACACAAAAATGCAGAGATATGAGAAGGGAGAAGCCACTCTTGGCTTTGACATAACTGCGGTCCCAATCCTATGGCCGCACCGCGCCTCCATGGCGCGGACCATAGTCGCAAATGTGCCGTAAGACATGTTTGCGGGGCTTACCGCCGGGCTCCCACCAGAGGTGGCTCAGCTCTGGCCGGCACGGAGCCACCACCTGGCAGGCGCCCGTGTTCCGCAGCTCGGTGGTGCCTGCCACCACCAGGCTGCGGAACGGAAAACGGGACGGGGGCGTTCCGGGGAGGGCGGAGGCCAGTGTGATGCGGGGAGGAGGCGGGGAGGCTGGCGTGACGCAGGGAGAGGGGGCATGCCAGAGGCGTGCCTGGGGGCGGACGGGAGGAGGACCCGCAGAGCTCCACTCCACAGGATCCTTGGCACTTGTGGAGGCTGCGTGCCTTACACAAGCGCCTTTACTTTAGCGGCGCCCAAAGGGCGCTGCTAAAGAGAGTAGCCCCATTGTGGGGCTGCCTCCCTTACCTGGGGGAAGGGGACAAATGTCCCCTACTCCCAAGGTGCCTCTTGCGGTAGCGCGGGAGGTGTTGGATGCGGCGGCAGCCGTCTTGGTGCCGCTGAGCGGGGGCGCCCCGGGCTGCTCAGGATTGGGCTGCCCCTTAGGATTGGGCTGCCCATCTGTTCCTGCCAGCTATAAGGAAATCTGTGCAATGTAGTTCTGGGAGAGAAGAAGTGCAGGTGGAGGTGACTTCTTAAAGGAACCCAGATGTTGCCACCTGTAGAAAGAAGCAACCAAGAATTCCACTCCAACTCCTTACCCTTCTCCTGACCTGGGAGCCTCAGACTTTCCACTGGATCAGGGAGGAAAGTCTCTTCCTTCTTCACTGCAGGGGGGTCAAGGTGGAGTCGGGGACTCAAAAATCTCTCTTGAGGACACAGAGAGAGAGAGAAAGACAAAAATTTATTTCTTGTGTATTTCAATACAGAAAGCATTCACGACGTCCTTTTACGTGTGTTTTCCACTCTGTTTTCTATTTCACAGTAAACAAATAAGATGCAATTGAAAAAAAAAATGTGAATTTAAAAAATGATATATTGGATAGACTGATGTCATATATGCTCTAATGCTGTACATAACTCCCAATCCTGAGCTGCCAAATATGGCAATCCCGAGAAGGGCTGCTGCCGGATCCTGAGCCTCCCAGGCTACTGCGGGAGGCACCTTGAGAGAAGAGGACTTTCCTCCCCTTCCCCCAAGTAAGGTA
The DNA here is from genome assembly GCF_035046505.1 of Tiliqua scincoides. Taxonomy (NCBI): domain Eukaryota; kingdom Metazoa; phylum Chordata; class Lepidosauria; order Squamata; family Scincidae; genus Tiliqua; species Tiliqua scincoides. The sequence goes on from NC_089822.1 coordinate 263,558,461, forward strand.
AGCAGCCCCGCAATGGGGCTACTCACTTTACCGCCGTAGGTTGCGGAGCCCTACACGAGTGCATTGGTTCCTGTGAAGCAGAGCTCCGTGGACCCACCTCCTGCCCTCCCTTCCCCCAGCACGCCTCCAGCCCGCCCCCAGCACACCTCCCCCTGCCCTCCCTCCGCCCCCCGCCAGCCTCCCCGCTCCCCGGAATGCCTCTTCCCTGCCCCGGTCCCCACCCCTGCTTACCGTGCCACAGTTTGGGAGACCACTGAGCCGCGGAAGCTGGGCAACCGCCCCGCGCTAGCCCAGCACCAGTCAGCGCTGGGCTAGCACAGGCGGGAGCCCGGCGGTGAGGCACGGAGCCATGCCACCAAACACAGGATTGGGCTGTAAGGCTGCAATCCTAAGCAACTTCCCAGCACTGACATCAGGGCAATGCAACTCCAAGGTAAAGGGACAAACATTGCCTTACCTTGAGGAGGCCTCCGTGACTGCCCCCAACTGCAGGATGCAGCACATGCCCCACTGGCACAGTTATGCCAGAGCTGGAAAGTTGGTTAGGATTGCCCTATAAACTGATAGCCTGAGGCCATTTCTCCTGGAAGAACCTTCCCCTTAGGAAACAAGCTTCTCACCAATGCTTCTTCCCCCCCCCTCCAGGAACTCCATATGATTAAATCATTCCTTTCTCCTGCTTTAGGGTCTGCCAGTGTATTTTACCAACTGGCATCCTTTTCTATTTGCAGTCAATATACCTTGTGCCACCCAAAGAAAAGCACATATATTGCCATGCATAACAATTTTGGAAGAGGAGGAGTCAGCAGGGGTGTGCATGGGGGGGTCAAGGGGCAGAGAAAGAAAAGAGGAAGAAACAGCAGAAGAAAGGATGCAGCGTAGTTCCCTAGAAGGAACATCCATCCCCAGTTCCATGCACTTCTCCATCAGCTGGTGGATATTTTAGTCATTACATGTAGTATATTCAGAGAACGCGTCAGAAACAAATTTCTGTCTTGCTTCGTAACTTAAAAGCATGTATTTCCAGCAGGTCTCCTCAAGGTAAGGGAACATTTGTTCCCATACTTCCGGACTGCATTGCGGCTGCATCAAAGCTGGAGAGTTGGATAGGACTGAGCACTATACATAGAAGCGGATCTGTGTATATAACCCAAATTACAAAAACAGAGATGTACAATTTTATACAGCATATACCGGAGACAAGCAGGTCGTTACCCAAGGAATCCACATTTTCACCATCCTCCTGCAGAACTTGCCAGAACCTGGTCTGTTGGCTTGACTGCATCGGCGTCCACTCAGCCATGTGCAAAGTCCCACCTGTCTTACTCGGGTTCATCACCTTCAGAAACAGGAAAACATTCATGCTCCCCCTTCAAATTGTGTTGCATGAGGAATGGGGTTAATTCATAGTATGAGATCATGCCCTTTGAACTCCATAATCCAGAAGTCTTAAGACAGACTCTGCTTCCATAAATGGATATCAGCAAGCTACAATCAATTAACCAAGGTACGCAGGGGCAGGTGAGATAGCCATTGTGCCTGTGTGCATTGCAAGTTCTATGGTTATGCTTTAAAACTGAAGGTGGACCTGTGTATTAGAATCTAAGTAGAGCCCCGCTGGATCAGGACAAAGGCCCTTCTAGTCCAGCTTCCTGTATCTCACAGTGGCTCACCAAATGCTTCAGGGAGCACACAAGACAAACAAGACACAACCTGTATCCCGGTGCCCTCCCCTGCATCTGGAAATCTGAGGTAGCCTAGCTCTACAACCAGGAGCTTGCACATACCTACCATGACTTGTAACCCATGATGAACTTTTCCTCCAGAAATTTGACCAATCCCCTCTTAAAGGCATCCAGGCGAGATGCCATCACTACTTCCTGTGGCAAGGAGTTCCACATACTAATTACATGCTGGGTAAAGAAATATATTCTTTTGCCTGTCCCAACCCTCCCAACACTCAACTTTAGTGCATGTCCCCTGGTTCTGGTATTATGTCAAAGGGAAAAGAGCGTCTCTATATCCATCTACATCGCTACTCAAGATTTATAAGTGAATGGGAAAGAGGACACAAGGATTCCTACCAAAGTGATAACCTGGGGGAGGGAGAAACCCTTTCTTGCTCCCCCCTCTGGCTACAATTGCATGTACGCTGGGCAGCATGACGCTTTTTACCTGCTGACTCAGAGCCCAATCCTGAGCTCTTCAGCGCTGCTAGTATGAACGTACCGCTGGGGCTGGGTTTCACAAATGAGGCGTGCCCACGACACCCTGCGCTGTCAGCACTGGTGCTGGCCCAGAACTGGCAGGACGATGCCCAGAGCTAGGTAAGTGCTCCAGGCGGTGGTGAGGGCCTCGGGGGTGAGGGGAGGTGGGACTGACTAAGCTTTGCTCTGCCGGATCCTGAACTCCTTGCTGGGCCGGAAGGCCCGACAAGGAGTCCCACAAGTCTCTGCTAGCAAAACAGCCGGTTCAGACTTGAGAAGCCCCATTGTGGGGCTTGGGGCTTTCCCCCGGGGAAGGGAACAAAAGTCGCTTTCCCCCAAGGAGACTTCTGGTGGCTACCATGGGGGCCACAGGATGCAGCCGTAACTGCTTTGGGCCGCTGCCCCCGGCAGCAGCACTGCCTTTAGGACTGGGCTGACCATCACATTGGTGACCAAACAACACAGATGCAGCTTTTCTGAAGCAGCGCGCTGAATGTCCTAGGCTCTTCTCCCTCCCTTCCCTTGACCAGAAAAGGGAGATGGGGTGGAGCAGAAGAGGCCAGGAACAGCAGAGGAAACAGGAAAGATGGAGATGGGTGTCCTCTACCAACCTGCTGCCTGAGGCAACCACCTCAGTAGGCCCCATAGTCATCTCCGGCATACGAACACTGGCTGCTGCCTGGTTCATGTGTCTGCCACAGCCCTGCCCAAACCAACCTGCTCCATTTGAACGCCAAGAGCCTTGGTCAGCTCAGCTTCTGCCATGTCCTGACCTTCTGGGGGAAGCAATGGGCGTACGATTCCAGTGCCTGTAAGAGACAAGAGGGACATTTATGGACAGTACAAGAAGAGCTCTGCTGGATCAGGCCAAGGACCCATCTAGTCCAACTTCCTGTACCTCAGAGGGAATATCAAGATTGCCATTTCCTTGCTTCTGGCAGTCAGACTACCTCTAAAACCCAGAGGCTGCATATAGTCATCATGGCTTGTAACCTGTGATGGACTATTCCTCCATCAATCTGTCCAATCTCCTTTACAAAGCATCTAGGCCTTCATGTGCCATCACCACAACCTGTGGCAAGGAGTTCCACAGACTAATTACACGCTGGGTAAAGAACTATTCTCTTTTGTCTGTTCCAACTCTCCCAATACTCAATTTTAGTGGATGTCCTCTGGTTCTGGTGTTGTGTGTGAAGGGAAAGAACACCCCTCTCTCCATCCCCTGCATAACTGTAAACATCTTAATCTTGCCCCCCACCCCAGCTCCTTCTCTCTAAGTGCCCCAAATGCTTTAGCCTTTCCTCATAAGGGAGGTGCCCCAACCCATTTTGGCCACTCTCTTTTGCACTTTTTCCAGTTCCACAATATCTTATTTGAGATATGGCAACCAGAACTGGACACTCCAGATGTGACTTTACCATTGATTTCTACAATGGCATAGTAACATTGGCCATTCAGTATCAACCCCTGTCTCTTCTGCACTTTACCAACCAGAAAACTTTAAATGTCATCGGCTAACGTGGCTACCTCAATGATGATCCCCAACTCCAGGCTGTTTATGAACAAGTTGGAAAGCACAGCTCCCAAGTCCAACTCTTGGGGCAAACCGCTTTTCACCTCACTCATAGAATCATAGAGTTGAAAGGTACCTAAAAGTACCTTCTAGTCCAACACCTTGCATGTAGCAGAAAATCCTCCTAGACCTAGAGCGTCTCCAGCAGGTGCTTGGCCAGCCTCAGCTTGAAGATCTCCAGTGAGGGAGAATCCACCACCTCCCTTGGCAACCTGTTCCACTGCTGAACCCCCCTTACCTTCAGGAATTTTTTCCTGAAAAAGTACTGGGCACAGCACTCCAGGTGAGATCTGACCAATGCAGAGGAAACAGAACCAGAACTTCTCGCAACTTGGAAGCTCCACTGTAAAAACTGCCCGCTTGCACCCACTCTCCATTTCCTGGTCTTCCACCCACTTCCTAACCGTAAGAGGACCTGCCTTCTTATTCCTCCTCTTATACAGGAGAATTGGTCCACCTGTTCATCCTTAGAAGTGGCCAGAGGCAAAGCAGGACAGATTTCTGTCCCTGGAAAAGCTGCATACAAACAGAAATTGGATTCGGGATCTTGGGTTGCCCCTGCTCAAATTCCCCTACCACTAGGGTTACTAGACCTGGCAAGTGGAGGGGGAGCGGAAGGGCTGTAATTGGGCAGAATAGGGATGTTCAAGGGATGCCGCCTTGCCCTCTGCATCTCCATTTGCAACCGCCCAAACTCCCCCTTCCAGATGTCTGTTGACCTCCCTTTACATTAAATTACCCTCATTGTGACAGCACTTAAGGTCACACACTGAACCCTTACCTGGCACAGCGACCTCCCCATCAACATTCTGCTGGATGTCTCTAAATATCTCTGTGTGTTCTTTGGAGATCTCCTCCTGCACCATGTCCAAGGGTTCCTCTTTTACATCCAGGGGACCCACAGCCCACTCCTGCAGTGGCTCCTGAAGCAGAGAAGAGAATCTCAGTTAGAACACGGCAACAACAAAGAGACACGTCCTGCTCCCTTACATCCTATTCCCTTTGGTGCATAATTCTAGGTTTCTGACAGAACTCAATAGCTTCCTGGACATCTTGAGGCTCAGCCAACTATGCAACTGACAACCCAACCCTTGCATTTCTCCTCACAAGTAAGAACATAAGAACAGCCCCACTGGATCAGGCCATAGGCCCATCTAGTCCAGCTTCCTGTATCTTACAGCGGCCCACCAAATGCCCCAAGGAGCACAGCAGATAACAAGAGACCTCATCCTGGTGCCCTTCCTTGCATCTGGCATTCTGACATAACCCATTTCTAAAATCAGGAAGTTGCACATACACATCATGGAGTGTAACCCGTAATGTATTTTTCCTCCAGAAACTTGTCCAATCCCCTTTTAAAGGCGTCCAGGCCAGATGCCATCACCACATGCTGTGACAAGGAGTTTTTTTCCACTGCCAGGTCATAAGAACATAAGAACAGCCCCACTGGATCAGGCCACCGGCATCCTGGTGCCCTCCCTTGACAACCAATCAATGATGCTAACTCCCAGGTAAGTGCACAAAGGATTGCAGCCTGAGAGAACCAAGTAAGTCGGCTTTTCCCCCCCATCACAACAACTCCTGGGCCATTAACACTGACATGGCAGTACATGGATTTACACACAATTCTAATGAATACATGCGTGCGTGCGTGCGTGCGTGCGAGAGAGAGAGAGAGAGAGAGAGAGAGAGAGAGAGAGAGACCACTACACACCAACATTTTTTTAAACCTTGGTATTTTCAAATAATACCATCATGGTATTTATCAACTGATGCATAATTTCATGCAGAATGCAGTGAAACAAACAGTGTTGAAATGGCTCTATTCTCTCAAATGTTATAGCCAAAAAACCACGCCTACTGCATAGGAGGAGGTTCATCATAAGGCTGATGCTAACAAACAATAAGCAATAAAGACTCATTTTCAAAATCTTTGCAGTTGTTCTGGGATCTACGTTTCTGTTCTTGTCTTTTTTACACAAAGGAGGACGCACAAAATACAAATAAATCCAAAACCCATGATTTTTATATCTCAATTCACTTAAATGTATTCATTCAACATGAAATCATTGAACTGGTACAAAAATGGCTATTCTGAATGGCTACACCCCATATAGAACTTCCTCCAACTACAGATTCACTTATGTGTGAGACCGAACATCTTTGGTCAGCATTCAGAGATGCTTTTATGTGAAATAATGTTCAGTGACCAGAGGCAGGATTGTCAGGAGGGTTCGGGCCTCTCCTACCTGCCACTGGTTCTCTCCAGTTTTAGCTGAGGACTAGCAGATGCTTTAAATAACCCATCCCATATTCTGTGCCTTGGAAGGAAGCTTAGAACTAAACATGAAGACCTCACCTGCCATGTCCCTGTGTCGGACTCCCTCTGGCTCAGCAAGAAATCCTCCAGCATGGCCACAGCCTGGGCACCACTGTCTGGCCCTCCTGCCCGGATCCAGCTCTGGACGTCCACCGGCAGGCTGGCCAGGAACTGCTCCAGGACCAGCAGCTCCAGGATCTGCTCCTTTGTGTGCCTCTCTGGCTTCAGCCATTGGCAGCAAAGTCCCTGCAGCTGGCTGTACATCCTTCGCGGGTCTCCCAGCTCCTGGCAGCAGAACTGACGGAAGTGCTGGCGCTGCCTCTCCCTCCTCAGGGCATCCCCTCTCAGGATGGCGGCCTTCACTTTCCCATAGTCCTCCTTGTCTCTGGCTGCCAGGAGGCTGAAGGCCTGCTGGGCTTCTCCACTCAGGGCGGGCAGGAGCCGAGCCACCCACTCTCCTCGGGGCCACCGACAGGCTGCAGCCACTTGCTCAAAGGAGGCCAGGAAGGCCTTGGCATCATCCCAGGGTGTGGCCTCTGAGCGTTGGGGACTCCTCCAGTCCAAGTGGGGGGCCTGCAGGGTCTTGAGGAACTGCTGCCATTGGCCTTCCCAGCGCTGTTGCATCCCCTTACCCAGCTCCTCTGGGCCCTTGTCTGGCTCCATGACGGATTCAGGCTGGTCTCTGCCTGGGGCTTCTCCTGCCCCTGCTGATCCCTCTTCTGCTCCTGGACCTTCACAGGTTTCCTCTTTCATGGCTTCACTCCTGGCTTGACTCCTGCAACTTTGGAAACAGAGATGCAAGGGTAGCTTTTGCATAGCAGTTGATTCAAACACCTTTGCTCCCAAACCCCTGATCTTGCTTGGAGGAGGAAATGACCCAATTTCTGCCTGCTCTGCTGCTCTTACTGTCCTCCCAAAAAGGATGATTCAGGGAGAAGGAGATTTACAGGGCAACAGAAGAGCTGCAACTGCAGGAGGTTCCCAGCAAGGCCATTGCCTGGAGGTATTCTGGAGCTGAAAGGGGACTTTCCTCCTGAGCCAAAGACACACATAGTGCAAAGTCCAGAATCCAAAGGGGAGAAAAGGTGCATGTACAGGTGTGTGCCACTTAAGGATGGAGATACATCCTCCGATCCCCGTTGTTACGTGGCTAGGTTGTTAAGCAAACATTGCACCCAAGCTAGTGCCTTTGTTTTGCAAACAGACACTCAGCTGCAGGCTACGGGAGATCTGATTGCCTCATTAAGAGCCTCTCTGTTGTGCGCTGACCACCGTCATAGACGCGGTCTGTCATTACGTGGTCCGTTGTTAAGCGACGCGTGCCTGTATTTGGGACAAACACCTAGTGGTGTCTCTTGGGGGGGGAAACAGGTGAAGGTTTCCTATCAGTGTTTGACGATGCAGGGAAATGGTGGATCTGTTGAATTTCTGCCTACCAAAGGATGGATCTGGCTGTCGGGCAGGCAGTGGGGGCGGCTGCCTGGTCCGCCCTTTGTGTCGGGGGCAGCTGGAGCCGAGCCAGGCGGCAAGTCCTGCTCTTGGGTGCAACAAAGGACTGGAACAGCCTCCAGCTTCTTGCCTGCCTGCCTGGCCGGCCGGCCTGCCAGCCACCCTTGAGATGGGGGCACAGGCGCCCCCCTCTGCCAAGCCAGCCGCCACCCTTGGCAGGGCTACGTACCCGGGCAGGTCTCCTCCTCCGACCCCCGCAGAGCCCGATCCAGCTGCCTCCCGTCCGCAGGCGGCTCCGCTCAGCCTCCGTCCCTGCTGCGCCTCCCCTTCCTGCCGCCTCCTTCCCATCCCCGCCCCTGCCCTCCGCCCGCCTCCCGCAGCAGCCCCGGCAGAGGGAGCGAGGGAGCGTCGGGCTCCTGCCCGGCAGTCCCGCCCTGCCCGGCTCCCGGGACCGGAATGCGGGTCTTCTCTCCCTCCCAGGACTGGGCTGCTCTCAGCTGCCTCTTGCCTCCTGCTGGCCTCCCTCCTCTTGTTTAATTCTCCTGTGCCAACAGCACGATCCTAGGCATGTCTACTCAGAAGTAAGCCCCATTACATTCAGCGGGACTTACTTCCAGGTAAGTGTGGACAGGCCAATCCGATCCACGGTTTCCTGGGAGTAAGCCCCATGGACTCTAATGGGACTTACTTCTGAGTACTTCTCTCTACTCAGAAGTAAGCCCCGTTATGTTCTGTGGCACTTACTTCCAGGTAAGTGTGGATATTGTAGCCCAATCCGATCCACACTTTCCTGGGAGTAAGCCCCATAGACTTCAATGGGACTTACTTCTGAGTACTTCTCTCTACGCAGAAGTAAGCCCCATTATGTTCAGTGGGACTCATGTCCAGGTAAGTGTGGCTAGGACTGTAGCCTAACAGCCCAGTCCTATCCACACTTACCTGAAAGTAAGTGTTGGCATCCTTCAGTCTCAGAAGACTATGGTGTCATGCTCTGAATGGTGGTTCTGGAACAGAGTGTCCTCTCCAGTGTGCGAAGCCTGGGTAAAGTAGGTATGGAGGATAGGCTGTTACCCATGCAGCAAATCCCCCCTCTCCACGTCGCTGAAATGGTCCAATGGAAAGGCAGAGGCCAATGCAGTTGGTTCCAGCGGCAGGAGTTGCCAGAACGTGACTGTGTTCAGCCACAAACTGCCTCAGGGACTCCGGATTTTGCCTCGAGGTTGACTCCTGAAGCCTTTTCCATAACTGGATGTAGCCACAAGGCAGTGGAGGTTTGGGATCAGAGTTTTCCTTCTCTCAGATGAGCTGCCTTCCCAGGCTGACGAGTCCCATCTACCCGGTGGCTGTAAGTAAGTATCACTAAGTCCCATTCTAGTCAATGGGGCTAACTCCCAGTGTGGATAGGATTGCAGCCTAAGACTCCTTGTGGAGAAGGGCGGGTTCCAAATATGGGATGTTAGAAGAACAGATAATTTCAGGCCCTGCAGAGGTCCTGACTTCACCCATCCTTGCAGGGAAGGAGACACAACAACTGGCCAAGTGTCTTATTGCAGGCCACCCAGCATCAGTCCTGCTCAGAAGGGTCAGCAAAGGCCAGCTCAGTTGTCTTCAAAACCTCCCTGGGACAAGAACCTTCCCTTTTAGGGATCCCTTTTCCCCATTAGCAAAGAAGGAATTTAATGATGAGCCAAAATGAACACCTTGTACTGCCCTCTAATACTGTGCCACTATTGCAGGCTGGGGAGGAGGCTCTGAAGTGACTTTGGATAACGTGCAGACCCCTGAAGCTCTTGCCACAAAAAATAAGGGGCTCCCTCAGATTGTGACTCTTGGCCTTTCTGGCTCCTTCAAATCAGATTGTCTGTGTGCAGCATAGTCCAGGCCACTCAAGAAGGAGCCCTCAAGGAAGCCTGCAGGACATCCAGTCTGGACAGCTTGCCGGGTGGACAAAGTGGGAGGTTGTGGCTCCCTGGGCCAGCGGCAATGGCATTTTCTCACCCCCTTTCTTGTCCTATGGTTCAGTGTAACCCCCCCCATATGGTTCGGGAAGGGTGGTGGCCCACCTGGCCGCTGGCCCGAACAGAGGGTCGCCCACGTCCCATTTGCCAGGCAAGCCAAGGACAGGCTTGCCCAATCCTACCTCTTCCTGGGTGGTGGGACCAGCGCTGCAGAGAGCGGGATGGGATCTCCACCCATCCCGGGAGGAAAGGGGGATCCCCTCTAGAGGTAAGTCAGGGGCCCCAGGGGAGGTTGCCCCCTGACAGGACCATAATATACCAAATGAGAACCTGTGTTCTCTTTGGAGTGATCCATTATCAGATTGTGCTGGAGAAGTTATGTGGTGTTCTGTGATGCAAAGGTAGGAACCACACTTGGCCTGCTAATGTAGTAGGGCAGCCACACTAGACGCTGTTCCAGAGGCCAAAATTAGCCAGGCTAATTTGGAGTCAACTTCCTACATTCAGTACTCAGCTCCTAAAGAAAGATCTTCAGCAAGATCTTTCTAATGGAGGTGTGGAGGAATCTCACATCATAATTCTTGGGATAAGAATTGCGCCAGCCGGGCAACATCCAGGACGGCAGTCCGAGCTGGCTCCTTCCACTCTCGCCTCTTTCCTGGAAAGGTCCATGCACAGGAAACGAGCGAGAGAAAATATAGAGCACCTCTATGTGACCAACATCCATATGGTCACATTGATTCATCCACTCCTATTCAAGAAATGCATGGAGGGATTAGAGAAGGGAATTCATTCCCACTTGACCAGGAATCGGTTTGACACAGATTTGAACGGACACTTTCAACAGCAAATTCCTCCAAAGTCTTTATTCCTGCAAGGACAACAGTCGTGACATCACACAGTCCTGTTGCTTCTCAAGTTGGCCTTCTGCTGGGTAAAATGGACAGGTGTGCTCTGGATTAAAATGGAAACTCTTGCAATAATTAATTATTGAATAAAAATAGTGATTTTTCCATTGCTTGTTGTCTTCTTAGATGGTTTCCTCTGTAAAATCCTGGACAGGATGTTTCTCCTGAGTCTTTGTATCACTGGAGATAGATGGTTCATGCTGGAAGTGCTCATATCACCAGTCCTCTGCTCAAGGCAGCATGATTAGCATCCCTCGCCCAACACAGCAGTGACCTTCCTCACAGGTGGTTTTCTGCTGTGAGAGACAGAAAAATGGTCTTCTTCCAAATCTTCTCCAGTCGGGCTTTTTGGCTGTCACGACGTCAGTGCAGAAGGACAGGTGACTTCCCCAACTATAAGATGGGTGAGAAGCATGATATGCATCAGCACTCCTGAGAACAATGTACATTTCCACATATACAACAAACCAATCATTTTTAAGGCAGGTAGGCAATGAGGATTTTTCTTAAACCAGGGAAGAATTGACTTAAAGTCTCCATATGATTCCAGCTGGGATACCTGGGGTATGGCAGTCGGCTCTGGATGTTGGCTCCCATCTCCTTCTTCTTGTTCATCAGTATCTTTATACGTATATAATGTCATCTGGGGAGAAGGTAACGGAAGAGTTACTTATGCTTTCTAAAATTGGATTTAGGAAATGAGCTAGTAGGGTGGGTCACCAGACAAGTGGACGAGGCTGGACAAGACTGGGCTTGATGGATCGAGGTTGTCCTGGGGTTCCCAGAGCAAATGGTAATGGCTACTTTTGCGCATGCCTTTGGCTGCGAATTATTCTCAGCAAGGGCCATATTTGTTCTATAGCATAGTTAGAATTTGGGGAGACAATGACTTGGGGAGAATTTGGGATGTTGAGATCTGTACACAATTAGGCATTACTATGATCTTTTTATTGGCCTTACATATTGGTATCTTTCTCCACTATAAATTCCATGTGGCCTGATGACAATCCAGATAATGAAAGGCAAGGGAGGTTTTCAGCCTAACTTCTGTTGCAGTTTCAGTCAGGGCCTCCCTGTGCATGTTTTCCATGTCCCGGGGAAAAAAACTTCTATTGGTTTCCATGGGTAAATATCAGGCATAGAGCCCCCTGGTTTGGATCTAGAGATCAATAAAGGCTCAAGGTGGCCAGCCCCCTCTGCAGTCCCAGACACGATCAGAAGGCTAGAAAGTGAGGGTGAGTCCTTCTCTGTGAAGATCTTAATAACCTGTGTGCAGGGATTTCTGTTGGAGGTCTTGCAATCTTCAGCTCTCCGTATTCTTCATGGACTTGGAGATTGTGCTTACTGCAACTAGTACGGAATGCGGCGGCCCATGTAGTTACTGGAGGTAGGCGGTTTGACTCTGTCAGTCCGCTTCTCCAGCGGCTGCATTGGCTGCCCATTTGTTTCCGGGCCCAATTCAAGGTGCTGGTTTTGACCTTTAAAGCCCTATACTGCTCTGGACCAGGGTATCTTAGAGATCGCCTACTCCCGTACAATCCGGCTTGTCCGCTTAGGTAATCAGAGAAGGCCTTTTTACAAGTGCCGCCGCCGTACATGGGGCAGCAGCAAGAAATAGGGCCTTCTCAGTAGTGACACCAGCGCTATG